>NW_020538040.1:143897159-144039272 GCF_003426905.1 Ctenocephalides felis
TGTACTTGACAAGATGAAGAATCTATAAAATTTTTATAAAGGTAGGTCTAGCGGTTTCGGAGATATGAAGGAAAAAGTAAAAAAATGAGCCTTTGGCGGTCAAAAATGATCATTAGACATGCACATCAAATTATCAGATATTTTATAGAGATTTTAACAATAAATATAAATTTTGTTAACATTCCTATGGGTTCCGTACCAATGTTTATCCGTTAGACAGCGATGCGGCGCTTATGCGCTTTATATTTTGTCTCTATGCAGTAAATCAGTACGATTGCTTTGAAAAAAAAGTTCAGATCTTCCACAATATGTCAAAGAAAAAAAATTTTTTTCAAAAAAAAAAACTTAAAAAAATTTTTTTTCAAAAAAAAGTAATTTTTTGTCCAATTTATAGTTTCTCAAAAATCTTATTTTTCAAAGTAAATTTTTTTCAAAAATGTTAATCGTTTTTAAAAAAAATAATTTTTGGTACGAGAAGTTCCAGCAATTTGCCTTAAGGCACGATGCCTTATTGCCTTAAGACAGAATTCTACTTACAGCTAGTTTATGTTCAAATAATGAAAATCAAAAATTTAATATATTCATAAAGTCTAAATATAAAAATTACGTCAGGATTGCATTTGAATTCAGTAGTTTTGATCGTATCTGTCATTATTAATGAGACCGTATATTATTATAATCATATTATAAATAATTTTATAGAGAACAGGCGAATATAACATAATTTTGTAATTCTGCATAAAAAACTTGGTGAGGCTTCTTTTGGTATTTAATTATCCAATATTCTTTTTATTGTTTTTTTGCAATAATACGTACATAAACTAAATTTAAAACCAACTATTTTTGAAACAATACATTGCTATTTGAAGTGTCTTTTATAAATAGTAAATTTCAAAATTATTGATTTTGGTGTCAAATTAATAACTACAATTTATCGTTTTTTATAATTGTATTTTTATTTTTATTTTATTTTAACTTCCAGTAAGATAAGTTATAGTAATGGCAAAAAATCTAAGTGAAATTTTTTAAGAATCTTTACATTTCAGAGGTTTCTGAACATTTTGGCATACCTTAGAAAAAAAAAAGATGCATGTGTGTGTGGTGTGTGGGTTGTGTATGAGTGTGTGTGTGGGGTGGGTGTGTATGTATGTGTATGTATGTGCGGATACAATTTTTCGTCGACGATTTTGCGAACGAATATCAACTGATATGAATAATTAAAAAACAATTCGATACCTACTGATAAGGAGACGTGCTGATTAATTTTTCGCAAAGGCAGGTTTACCGTTTTGAAGATACGGGGCAAAAGTTCCAAAAATGGTATTTTTGAGAGAGCGGAGCGTCCGATTCAATTGGAAAACCGCAGGTCCAGCGGTTTTGGATACCCAATGAAAAAAATAAATAAAATGCCATTTGGCGGTCAAAAGTGATCATCAGACCATAATTTAACAAGTATAAATGCATTAGACATATACACATCAAATTATTAGATATTTTTAGGGATTATAATAATGAGTTCAAATTTTGATATTTTGTTGCTTCGATTTTGTTGCTTTAAAGCAGAGGCGCGATTGCTTTGAACAAAAATTCAAAATAATCAAAAAACTTCTAAATATAAAAAAAATTTCAAAATAGACCAAATTTGTTAGAAGTTTTCAAATTCTGTTAAGTTTTTATAATTTTTAAATTACGGTACGGGAAGTTTCAGCAATTTGCCTTAAGGCACGATGCCATGCACCACTAGTTTAGTTCTAAATAAGTCATGAAAATCATATGTAAATTAGATTGAAAAATTTTAGAAAACTTTTAAATTATTGAGTTATTAAAATATTTAAACATTTACATCTTACAATTAGGAAAAAAAACCTTACAACGCCAGAAGTGATATTATATAACACTAAATGAGCACTATATATCAGTTTAATTTCCTAAAAGTTTACTTAATGACAATAGTATTAAACCTCCTTTAGTAGAACTATTAGAAGATATATGTATATATAAAATGTTGACAAGAAATTAATAAAATATCGTTATCGCCGTTAAATCAGCAATTTACATATAAGAGACATAAAACAAAGCAAACTGACTTGTACTTACCAAATATAAGAACACCACTTAAACTTTATTTTCATGAATAAGGTATAGGCCACGGCTTTCACCTGGAATAAAAAATATAACCGTTAAGAGAAAGAATAACGTCATTTGCTAAAATTCGCGCAAAAACTGTATGATGGCATGTGAGAAAAAAAATTGATGTAAGAAGATAAACTTCAGAAAACCAAAAAATGTGTGATGTAAAATGTAGTACGTGATTTTGTTAAATATTTTACATGGATTTGTTTATATATTATTAGAACATATATTTTTCATAGTTACATTTGTATCTAATTCTTATATTTTTAGAAACTGTTTTAAGATACTTATATATTTCTTACTGAATTGATAACTTTGAATAGATTTCGCCACCTGCTGGGCCCAAAGGTAATTAAATGAATATACAAATATACATTTAGAAAATAATATCTAAATCAGTAAAAATAAAAAAAATATTTTATTCATAAGAAATGATCCGACATTTTTCCAAAATTAGCTGATTCACCATTGCAAGTCCCTCACATAAATCTGTACGAAACGTGCAAATGTGTTTTACCATTAAGGTCAATGTATCATCCGATGAGTTATTTACGAGTTTAATGATTTATTATTATTGCTTTATTATGGTAATTATACTCAATTTTTTATACTTTGACCTATAGTTAAATTCCATTTGCAATTAAGTGATCCATCATTTCAATATACAAATCAGGTTTCGACAACTATTCAATTGTGAAATTAATTTTTAAATGAAACAATTCTAGAAGAGTAATTTTTAATGACTGATCATCATCCACTTATTTCTATATCAAGTTCACGATCGAAGCTTTTAAACTTGACACAAATTTCATCAATTTTTTTCTTGGAAAGGTAAATGCTATGTGACATCTATATTGTGCCAACTGAAATTGCACATAGGTTAGTGTGATGGGATTGCAAATTACAAAAGAATACAATTATTGTGATGCGACGAGTTGCGTAATTTTCATTGTGTTTTTCAACAATATATAAAAACTGTCTTCAAATGAATATGTAATATAATAAATAATGTTACTCCAGTGCGATAAATTTAATTAAGAAGAAAATTAAACAAGAAAACTTATTATGCAGCATTGTAAATTGCCAAAAGAAATGACTGTTTCTTATTTGCGAACATCAATCAAAGCTTAAAATCTTTATGACATGCTATAATCAAACTTACCCTTTCCACTCGGATGCCGCCGTACAAATCTCAAAATTCGCGAGTGGAAAGGGTTAATAATGTTGTATTTTATGTCTTGGTCGGTTGACCTATCTTTATTTGATGCTTTATTACAACATCTTTAATATTGAATTTTTTTATTTAATGCAGCAATGCCGAGAAAGAGCTATTTTCACTTAAAAATTGCGTTACATAAAATAAAATACATACACACATGTATCAGTAATTCCAAGAAATAGGTATTCTCACTTAAAGACATATTTACTTCTATATTTCAAGTAAAAACTGATATCACTACTGCTTGATCGATCGGGCATCGATTCTGGATTGTAAGCCAGGGCAAGTCAAAAATTTCGAAAGAAACATGCGTTCATTGATTGAATTTTAAAATGGAAGAAATAGTTCAGTAAAATATTTTTGAATTCAATTATGTTTTGATAAATGAAATGTATAATTATTTAGTGTTTTCTGATTTAAGTCGATATTTAACATAGCTCTTGGGTACAGTAAACAAATATATTAATTTACTTATTTTTGTTGTTTATAGTTGCAATAATTACGTATTTTACCAAGCAAGAGATAAGATCCTTATTCCGTGAAAATCCAAGTGACAATGATGTTCGTGATATTATAAAAAGTAATATTTTACTAAAATCCATAAAAAGCATTTCTTTGTATTGAATCAGGGTTAACAGTTTTGTGACTTATAGTGATATGTCTCTACTGACGAGAACTAATCTGAACGTTTGGCCCGACTATATTTGACATGATTTTGTAATAAGAATTTCTATAACATCTATGATTTATTTTTAATTTGCTGCAGCAATGCCAGTAAAGAGCTATTTCCGCATATTTCAAGGTCCATATTTCAAGTAAAAACCGAAGTCACAACTGCTCGATATCAGAATGTTCGAGGCTCTCACCATTGAGCTACAGATAAGCCTATAATCCCTATATAGTTCAATATAATTGTGATTGTCATTCCTCAATTTTGATATATTTATTTTTAAGTGTTATGTATTACAAGTTAATTATTTATAGAAGAGTGATACAAGTATACTACAGCATCATTTGACCTATCGTAAGCTATAATCCTATTAACCGTAACTTTCTATTAATATTAATCATATATTGTAATAATTATTGTATGTATAACCCTAAGCATTCAATATTTATCCTACATCAAGGTGTGCTAACCGACACAGAAGCAATTTCCATAAGTGAATCTGCACTGTCAGCACTCAGGTCACGGCATCTGACATGTAAATCAGTACCAACATTTTCTATCATCATGAAATTAATTTATTACATACAATGATTTTCTATCATTGTATGTTTATCAAGCGGATATCTCAAAAAAAATTTGTAAATTGCTTTGATTACGAGAAAGTTAATTTCTAATCATGATCGAAGCGGTGAACAATGGTAATATCGCAAAAACTAATAACTCCGTGAAATAACTCTAATGAAACATTGAATTAGCAAATACATGGGCGACTATTGAGGATTGAAATTCAATCTATAAATGTTTCAATATTTAAATTGAATGAGATCTCTATTTAAAATTGTATAAATTAATTCAATAAGCTGTTGAATTATTGAATCCATTGTAACAAAAATATTGTTCTATATATTCTAAGTGACAAAGCAAAATATTTAAAAAAATAGATATTATTCACAAACGTGGTTTAGCAACTACTAGTTTCGGATTTGATACCCACCTCGGCCAACTTGATATCAGTTTGTAGTGATATCAGATTTACACTTTGAGACTTCGATAAAACTAAAGTACGATAAGTGAAAATAAGCTGTCAGGGGCATTGCTGCAACATGTATCTTTTCAGTATTAGAGCAAAAATCTCAGAATTGACAACCACTGGGTTTTATTCTATAAAAACAATAGTTTTAAAAATCACATGGTAACAACTCATGGAACATATATTGATGGCTATACAAAGCAAGAAAGAAGGAATAAAATCATTTTTACACGTTTTTTTCTTGTTTTTCATCACTGTTGACAAAGATGGTTTAAAAATTAGTAATTGATATTTATTAGCTTGAATAATGTGTTTTACAATCTTCTTCATTTAGAGGAGTTTTCTTGAATAAGAAGCCCTTAAAAATTGCCCAAGATGCACACAATTCAAATTATTGGATTCAAAGATGCAAAGAAACTATTCCTAACACTTCTCACTTTAAACAGTGAGTTATTTCTGCTAAACATTTTAAATATAAACATATAATTACATGCCTTGAGATCTTAATTTACTCACGATTCAATAAAGATATCACGTTTTGGATGGCCAACAACGTTGTCAGCACTTGTGCATAGTAACAAATCCCGATAACAGCTGCACCTTTCGTATTCAGATGATTAATGATTTGGAATATGTAAAACGTTCCTACCATTAATTTTTATCATTTATTATGCACCAGTAAAGTCTCACTAAGTTCACCTAAAAAAACTGAAGATTTTCAATAAAAATGTATTAATAAACTAAACTAGTATCCTATTTCTAGACGAAATCCTTCCATGAAAGAAGTTAAATGATTGGAATAAATTTTTGTACGTAGATAATGTAATTAAAATGTATAAATTCAATTGACTTCAAAAATATTAGCAAAAAGAGTGTTTTTAAATGTATGCGTTTTTTATATTAGTGGATCAATAATTGTTGAATCTAACAAATAATTAGATAGGATAGGACGCGGTGCAAAGATCCAATTTGACTTTGAGCAATTTTATTGTGAAAATCAAACCAATTATATCAGAAATAATGACAAAACCAATTATATCAGAAATAATTAAACATATCAAACAAACAACTATCTGACTATGTTCAGTAAAACTTCCAGCTAATTCATTATTGTAGAAACTAGTTTTTTTGTGTTTTAAAAAAAAAAAAAAAAAAAAAAAAAATGTCACCAAGTGACATCCCACCCGGTGTAAGCTTTTATAGAGTTTTTATATAAAAAAAACTTTTCAATTTAATTTAAAATTAACAATACATGTTATAAAACAATTAAATAACGTATACTAAAATATATTAAGGTCACGTAAAGTAAACAACAGTGCTCACAACTAAAAAAAAACGAAACTAACAACCAAATAAAATACTTTTTTTAGATTTTCAGCGACGTCGTAAAAATCAATATGATAGCTGGTTATACATATTTATCCCTCTACTTTCAAATATCATTGTTAAAAAAATTCTTAACTACGCTTGTTTTTGAGATATCGGTGATGGACCTTTTTACCCGTAAACCTTTAACCTTTAATATGTTTATGTTATTTTTAGACCATTTACTAAGGTAGTTGGTGAAGATTTTGTGTCTATATTTATAATAAAATAGTTCATTATACTATAGAGCTTTAAACAACATTCCAAATCTAATTTTAAGTAAAAACTGGCATAAACTATAAAACTACAAATTCTGTAATTCATTTCAATTAAGAATAAACCAACATTACTAGTAATCCATTCTTCCGTATTTAATTTAATTATAAGGGTAAACAGTAATTATTCGACAGCATACACTGCCTGCCATTTGTGTAGAATTTTAATAATCAATTGTAAATATTTTTTTTTCAATTTAGAGAACAGGGTAGAAATTAATAAGTCTTAAAGCAATTAATTTTTTATCGAATTTTATTTTTTAATATTAAATTCATATCTAATGTCTTGGAAAGTGGAGACTAAATCAATTATTTTGGCTACAAGTCTAAATAATAACATACTTATTCTTTAATTCAATTATTTTTTGCTCCTAATATAGAAAGTATCATTTATTAATGTATGTAATTATATGTGGTATAAAAAATATGTAATGTCTGGCGTATACGAAACTTTTGCACAAATGAATACATATGTAATTGCGTTATAAACATATAATAAAATCATAATACAATCTGTATAATAGCAATGATGTATATAATTAATAATAAAATAACCACCAAATAGAGTCAAAAGAAAAGTTACACATAGGTCATATATATATATATATATATATATATATATATATATAAATGTATATATTTAAATTATATAATTGCCGAGTTTTGTACATCTCTAAGTTGGTCCAAACTTTCTAAGCAATTCGGAAAGTTTTGACTCAGTCTTTAGAATTATATTTAGAAAACGTTATTTGAGAATTATTAATAACTGGAATCGTGAATAATTATGACGTTACATAATATCATGGTTATCAATGGATTTAAGTAATTAGTTGATACCAAACGATTTACAATTATATGTAGTATAAAAGGTAGCTTGTAAGATATTGATAGACGTAATATTTTGTATAGGAAATTTAAATATTTTGTAGTAATTTCTTAATTGCTTCTTGATATCAATCTTATTCGTATATATAAGCTAGCACGAATTTGATAAATAATCCAAGTTTCATAACCGATATCTTAGTGTTTTCTATTAAATAAATTGGACAGGTAACTAAAATAAGCTCTAAAGCTTATGAATAAATATATCAATTTTATGTCCTTATACCCCCTTCAAGCATCCTATTGACAAGCATGTTGTCAAGCAGTAGAGACAACAATTTTCACTTGGAAATATATATAGCAATATATTTTCCTTATATTGTACTGCTGCACCAATGAAATATTAGCCCAATTACAAAAATTGTAATGATAATTTAGAGATTAGAATTCAGAAATCATACAGACAACTGTACTAAGTCAATTAAGCGCCATAGCTTATAGAACTTTTTAGTTCTGATGGCTGTTCAAAATAATTAAAAAAAAATAGTGAAAAAAATATCTTTGTGAATGAGTAAATTATATTGTATAAGATTAGTATTAATATTTGTAATAGGCACAATCTCTATGATAGCTTCATGTATTAAATAATAATACTATGTAATCTTTCATATATAATTATTGTTTATCTGAATAGTAGATCAACCGTTTCACGTATTTAATTTTTATGATTATTTTAATTAACTATCAGCTTTAAATTAAAATTGAGCATTCTTTCTGAAGTCATACTCATTTTGAAAAACGAATGAAGAACTATTACCGTTACGTTGACAATAGTGTAATATATTTTCACGTTTAGATAAATTAGATCAGGATTATGTTTAGATCAGGATCTGTAGTATTTTTTAGTACTTATTTTGTACTAATTTGTACAAAAAAATGTACCACGTGCCGTTTAAAAAAATCACGTGACACTGCTAGCTTTAATACTAAGCTAGTAAGACCAGTTTTTGTTTTAGAAGAAAGTACACAAAATAAAACGAAAAATGATTAATTCGAATTTGTACTAATTCGTACAACCGCCCGAATATGAGATTGTGATGATAGGTACATAGTGCAGAGCAAAAGCCCGTAATGAAGTAAAAAAAAAAAAAAACTTTGATAAAAATACTTTAAAATTCTTTTTTAAAAACAGATTTTTATAAAAATTACTAGCACCGTTTTACCCCAAATCACCCCCAAAATAATATTAAGGCATTTAGTACGGGAAAAATTAAATTGAACAAAAATAATCAAATTATATCAATACATTATAAGCATTATAATATTTAGTTTAAATTGCATAATTACAGATTTTGTACCCCTGCCCTTATGTCTCCAATCATACCAAATAGTACTTACGTCTATGTTAAGTCATTTTAAACGTGCAAGTTTTGAGTAGGGAAAAAAACTAGTAGGGTGCATGGCATTGTGCCTTAAGGCAAATTGCTGGAACTTCCCGTAGCAAAAATCATTTTTTATAAAAAAAAATCAACATTTTTAAAAAAAATGTTACTTTAAAAAAATTAGATTTTTGAGCAACTATAAATTTTTGACAAAAATTTTTGAAAAAAAAAGACTGAAAACAATGTTTCCTTTATTTTGAAATATTTTGAAAATTCTGAACTTTTTTTCAAAGCAATCGTATTGCTTTAACTGCATAAAGACGAAATACAGAAGCGCTTAAGCGCCGCGTCGTCGTCTAACGGATGACCATTGGTACGAAACCCACAGAAATCTAAATAAAATTTGTGCTCATTATTAAAACCTCTAAAATATCTGAAAATTGGATGTGTATATGTCTACTAATGATCATTTTTGACCGCCAAATGGCATTTTTTTTTACTTTTTGCACTAGATCTCCGAAACCACTAGACCTGCCTTCATAAAAATTTGATCAATTCTTCATCTTGTCGATACAAGTAAAATGCTTTTTGAATTATTAAAATCGGACGCTCCGTTCTCTTAAAATCTGAGTTACCGTTTGTGGCACTTTTTACCCCGTATCTTCGAAACGGGCAGACCTGCCTGTGCCAAAAACTAATCAGCACGTCTCCTTATGAACAGCAATCGAATGTTTTTTTGAATAATTGAAATCGGTTGAACCGTGTTCCCAAAATTGTCGACAAAAATTTGTATCCGCACGCACACTAAGGTAAGCCAAAATGTTCAGAAACCTCCGAAACGTGAAGATACATAAAAATTTTCATTTTCGATTTTTTTGCGATTACTATAATTTACCCTACGGGAAGTTAATAAATTGAACGATTAGAATTAATGAAACTAATACATAGCAGCCACTATACTATACAGTATTAAAATTAGAAATATCAGCCCTTACGTCTCCAATCATTCCCAAATTGTAATTGAAACAAATTAGTACAAAATAAGTACTAAAAGATACAACAGGCCCGGATCGATTTTGCTAATTTGCTCTTGCTAGCTTAAAAGAGGTTAAATTATGCGAAAGGTAGTTGCTCACTTGTATGTTTGGCGCGAAATATCTAGCCAGCCAGCCATCCAGCATTCATCTATCAACGTATTCATCTATCTATCTCACAGAAATTTTACAGCTCGATGTTGCAGCTCGAGTTGTAAAACTGAAGCACAAAGCGCGAGTTTTCGCCGTGTCGCGTCCTTGGCCTGCGCGCAGCGACCTTCGCCGGTTAAGGTGCACAAACGCGCTAGTCGTGTGCCTTTTGATAGAGGCGATCTCGGCTCGCACTCGCATAGGTCAGTAAGACACCGGCGGAGACCGTTATCCAGAGGAGACAAGACATCGTTTCTGTCATGTACTTCCATAAAAAATAAACGAATCGTACGAATCTGGACCGCCCAGCAGAATATTTCGAAAGTCGCTTTCTTGAAAACAATGGGGACATCATGAAAGGGATATGATTGAATTATACTTTTTAGATATAAAAGTATATTGTATATATATTAGCTGGATAATATAATGCTTGTAGTTTTATCTAAAAATTGTTTTGAAAATGTCGCAGCGGATATATTTAAGCTTTTGTATAACCTCAAAAAAAAATCTTGGTTAAAATTCAATGAAAAACGTTCACAAACAAAAACTAAAATTGATCAGTTATCGAGCTATATTATAAATGGTTCCGGTTAGTATAAATGGTACTAAAATGACTGTTATGAAATATGAGAGTGGTAGTAAAGTAAAAATTCAGAATTGTATGTATTTTTCAAATTCAAAATTTGAATTTTCAAACATTAGAACAAAGAAAATTGATCTAAAATTTAAAAAAATGTGAGAGTTGAGCAACGCTTGATAAAAATAAATTGCCTTCTAAAGCTTTTCTATAAGCTCAAAAAAATCTTGGTCAAAATTCAATGAAAAACGTTCGCAAACAAAAACTAAAATTAATCAATTATCGAGCTATATAAAAAATGGTTCGGATACTAAAATAACTTATGAAATAGGCGAGTGGTGGTAGAGTAAAAAATTCAGAATATGTTTCAAATTCAAAATTAAAATTTTCAAACATTAGAAAAAAGAAAATTGACCCAAAATTTTAAAAAAGTGTCAGGGTTGGGCAATGCTTGATAAAAATAAATTGCCTTTTAAAGATTTTCTTAAGCTCAAATAAAATCTTGGTCAAAATTCAATGAAAAACGTTAACAAACAAAATCTAAAATTCATCAGTTATCGAGCTATATTAAAAATGGTTCCGCTACTAAAATGACTATTATGAAATATGAGAGTGGTAGTAGAGTAAAAAAATTCAGAATTGTATGTATTTCTCAAATTCAAAAGTAAAATTTTCGAACATTAGAAAAAAAAATTGAGCCAGAATTTCAAAAAAGTGTTAGGGTTGGACAACGCTTGATAAAAATAAATTGCCTTTTAAAACTTTTCTATAAGCTCAAAAAAATCTTGGTCGAAATTCAATAAAAAACGTTCGCAAACGAAAACTAAAATTGGTCAGTTATCGAGCTATATAAAAAATGGTTCGGCTACTAAAATAACTATTATGAAATAGGAGTGTGGTTGTAGAGTAAAAATTCAGAATTGTATGTATTTTTCAAATTCAAAATTAAAATTTTCAAACATTAGAAAAAAAAATTGACTCAAAATTTCAAAAAAAGTGTTAGGGTTGGGCAATGCTTGATAAAAATAAATTGCCTCTTAAAGTAAAATTCAAGATTTGTCAAAAACTGAAAAATGGATTATATGCCTAAAATTGTAGAAATAATTTTCAAAAATTGAGAAACAAAATGTCACATTTAATTTAAAAAATCATCAAATAAAAAACGCCGGTATAAAATTTATGTTCAAAAATTTTGAATAAAATATAATAAAAACACTTAAAATTTGTAATAAAAATCTGTATTTTACTATACTTCGACAATTGATGATTTTTTGTTTTGTTAATTGAAAAACCATGGCTTGCTATGTTTTTTGGGTCAACTTTTTGTTCGGAAATACGTCAATTAGAAATGAACATTTTAGAAAATTTTCATTTTTCCACACGTTTTCCACATATAAATATACGTCTTCATCAGTGGATACAAGCATTATAAAATACAATAAGAAAAATAAATATAATTTACTTAAATAGTACTAGCACGTAACGCAAACTGTTAGTAATTGTGTATTAATTAGTGATTGTATTTGGAATCAATATAAACATTATCGACGTTTACAAAAAAAAAAAAACGTAATTGATCAGTTATCAAGCTATATTAAAAATGGTTGAGCTAATAAAACCACTTATGAAATAGGAGAGTGGTAGTAGTATAAAAATTTAGAACTGTATGTTTTTTTCAAATTCAAAATTAAAATTTCAAATATTAGAATAAAGAAAATTGACCCAAAATTTACGAAGCGTTCGTGTTGAAAAACGCCTGATAAAAATAATATTTTTTAAAGTAAAATTCAAGCTTTTCCAAAGACTGAAAAATATATTATATATAAATATACCTAAAATATCAAAAAAATATCAAATGTTGAGAAACTAAAAGTAACTTACCTTATATTTAAAAAACCATTCTATAAAAAACACCAGTCTAAAATTTTTGTTTAAAAATTTTGAATAAAAGATGATAAAAAACACTTAATAAAATTTGTAATAAAAATTTTTGTAAATTGGTATACTTTTAAATTTTATTAAACTGGTGATTTTTTGTTTTGTAAATTGAAAAGCCATAGCTTGTTATGTTCATTTGTGTCACTTTTTTGTTCTAAAATTAATTAATTAATTAATCTTGTAAGGCATACGTCAATTAAAAAGAAATATTTCAGGGATTCTCCATTTATCAATACGTTTGGACATTATAGGTACGTCTTCATCAAAGGATATTAGCATTATAAAATATAATAATAATAATAAATATAATTTACTTGAAAAATAGTAATAATACAATAAATAATTATATTACAACAAATGTAAAAAAAAATTCTCAAGCGATTTCTGTGATGAAGTAATTATTTCAGATTAAATATTATAGGAGCTTTTAAAATGTTTGTTGATATATTTATTATTGTGTTTTAAAAATATTTTATATTGAATAAATATATAGTTAAGCAGTCAAACGTCTCTATTAATTTTTTTCCATGGTACATAGTTAAATAATCAAATATTAACTTTCTTGAAAACAATGACTAATTTTTTATCGAGTTCCAATTATAAACAGTATTTGACTACTTTTTGTCACTAATGAGTTTACACAATAGAAATCTGACAAAGTTCTATTCGCAATATTATCACGTATAGAATAATTGTTTAGATCTAATGATTAGATATAAATTTTTCTAAATAAGTACGGATATAAATAAATCTAAAAACGAACAACAAAGCGTTATAAACAATAGTGACATCAAGGATATGAAAACTAATATGAAAATCTAAAATCTACATTTAAACAATAGAAATTTATTAAGGATTTTTTGCAATTCTACGACCAATTAATTGCTTCTATACATAAGCAATAGAGATAAGATATTTACATGATAGTAAAACCTTACTAAGACAATCGTGCGTAATACGATTTTTCGGATAATACGCCACTTTACGTCCGTATTTATAATGATTATAATTATTATAAACAATATTTTAAATTTTAAATAACTTGATATAAAAATAAAACGATGATATCTAATTTTAGTCGGTCAAATTAAATTATATTTTTTATGTTTTTATTTAAGCGATACAAATAATAAAGGTAGCATCTATAAAACTGCATATTGCAATTATATAGATAACTAATAAAAAAAAGTGTCATTTGGAATTATATTGTAATCATTTTAAAATATGAGTACATTAAGAAAAATATAAATTGTTGTAAAGCAATTACATAATGTCTAAATGATGTTTTACATGGCCCATTATTATCAATTTATAATAAATAAATAAAAACGAATAAATTTGAAAATGGCAAATCCTGAGGAGTTGCATTACCGGTCCAGAAAGTAAGATATCAAAATGTTAAGGTCCCATTATTAATATCTAAAATGTATCCAGGTCAAACAAAATTGCTCTTATTAATTGAACCCGACGTCGATCGTATAAAATGCGGTTCGTTTGAAATATAAGATAAATATTAAATTTTCTCATATAAATCCATTACATAATTTGGTTCATAAATAATATTTGCGACTCGAAAAACATACAAGGGTTAGCATTATTACATTAATCTTGCTCTATATAATGCCAGTTGCGTTACGAGAAAGTATATTTCGCAATTATGCAAAAGTGATAATTCGGTTTTGGTTTTTGTACAGTTACCGACTTTGAGTCTTACTCTCGAACCTGTTGTTAAAATGTTGTGTAATCTGTCAGTAATAAAACATGCGATCGATATTCATAACAAAAGCTTTACAGAGAACAATTATTTGCAAAATGACTTCATTTAAGTGACTTGTGTTATAATAACCTGCGGTTGTGAACTCAAAATGTTCTAGGACGTAAAGATGGTGAGACATTCTTTATGAAAAATGTATTGACACCGAGACACTACAACTTCAATTGAAATATAAACCTTGAATAATATAATTTGGAACTGGTGGCATTTTGCTCTAATTAAAGATAAGAATTTCCCGATGTGTAAATAATCGATTTCATCTTATAAAATAATTAATTCGAAAATAAACTTGTCACGTTTCAGTGTTTCACTAAAAACTAATGCGATTTCTTACTAATATCTGCCAAACAACAAAGATTTGTTATAGTAACTGCAATTATATAATCATAATTAATTTATATATATATATATATATATATCATAATTAAGAATTCATTCATATACTTCGTGATCTTATAACGTATTGCACATGGTGTAACAAAGGGCGACTTATTATTCAAAACTTCAATGAATTTTGTTATGAAACCAATTACAGTAAATAGAGAGGAAAAATGGTGTAACCTCTGAATTTTTTTTTACTGTGCTCCGATTTGCAAGAAATTTTGGAATTAGGTTCCTCTTACCCTTAAGTTCAAACGTGAAAATAATTTGAACCCCGCCGTCACCTCTCCGGGGGGGGGGGGGTGCGACCCCTTAATGAATAAATGGACATTGAGCCATTTTATCGCAGAAAACGTTTTTAATATTAAAGGATATGCAATAAAATACAACAATTAAATCTTGAACGAATTAAAAAACGACTTTGCTCTTTCAAATACAGCTTAATATTATTCCTAGAACACCCAATAAAACACCGATTTATTAAGTTTTTTTATTGACTTTTGCTTTTTTTGCTCATTAAATGATTTTCGTTAAAATGTATGTGTTTGGAGATATTTGCAAAGAAAAACGTCATAAATACATAAATTTTTAGTTGACAGCAATTTAAAAAGTATTAGTTTTTTTTTTTGATAAACAACTATAAAATACTTCTTCTTATAATTAGTTTTTCTATCAATATCCGACATTATTTTGAAAAAAAAAATTATGTAACACAACTGAGAAGGCGTGTCATTCCTTTGGAGGGTGGTAGCAAGGTTCAAATTGTTTTCACTTTTAATCTTGAGGGTAAAATGAACCTAATTCCAAAATTTCATGCAAATCGGAGCACAGTAAAAAATTCAGACCCAAAACGCTTCATTGACTGGAGTAAATTTTCAAAGGTCTTTATTATTAGGATGTACACATATATACATACATAATATTTTTCTAATTATGGTGTCACACGATTTAAAACAACTTGAAACGTTGAGCAAACAAAATTATCAAAATCGTATTTCTTGGCGAAAACAAACTTCATTGAAAAGTTGAAAAAAAATAGAATGCATTTTGTCAAGTATATATTATTTTATAGGATTCAAGTGATAACGTGTAATTTATACTTATTAATCATAACCGTATCTACCAGAGTTTCTCAAAGAGATCATTATGGTCCTCTAGTGTTATCGTAAAGGTGAATAGAAGTAATTAGGAAAACTTAACAGTTTGGGAAATTCGTCAATACAAATGTTGAAACTAATTGAAAAATAATGTAAAAGAAGTGTATAAACAAAAAAGTAATAACAGTCATCAAAAGCAAAGAAATACGAATCACGAAAAGCTCTGATGCATAAAAACTTTGTGACAATTGCCTGACAAACGAAATTTACTGCTTCTCGTACTCCTCGTTTTTTTTTTGTAAACTTGATACAAAACTGTGTCAAAAATAAATAACATATAAAAGAAATGAGGTACTTAAGCATTTAGTTAGGTAAAAACAAACTGATTGAACATCCTGAAAGCCTGGCAGGAAAGTTATTAGATCAACTTCATATAAAAATTAAGAAAAGTAGAAAATGTACATTAAGCTATAAAATATAATCAATGTAGAGAGCTGCATCATTTGGCGTAGTTTTTAAAATTTTATATCGTACTCTACGTACAATTGATTTAATCCTTTATGATAAACAAATAAAAAAGTGAACACAAAAAATTTAATCGATTTTATGTCATTCAATCACCGCACGTGAAGTAATTAAGTAAGAGAATTATTATTCAAGTTGTTTATAACGAAACAAAATAACAATCATAATTCGTTAATATTTCACTGTTCCATAATTTTGTAACTACTGTCGTCTTATTAAAAAAAAACCTAGAGCACATATTATGCCAAGGCCGTTTGAAGTAAACAAAAAACAAAAAAAAAAGTTCCGCAGATATTGAAATTGACCTAGTCGAGTTATTGTGAAAGTAATTGACAGATATGCGTTACTAGAGGTAATAAATAAAAACTGGTAATGCTATTATATATAAGTCTTGCAGCTTATGAAAAATATTATTTTGACATGAAATATTCAACGTATTGGTTATAATTAGGTTTTACTAGGTCGCCAACAAATTATAACTGTGTTGAAAAACTTAGAAAATAAAATGGATTATGATAATATTCAAAATTTGATATTTGTCATAATATTGTTATGGAATACTGTCTATTAAGTCATTTCACATAAATTAACTTACATTAATAGTTAAAAACATTTTTGATAACCATGTCAATGGAACTTCAGAACACTTTATTAGTTTATAAACTACCTTATTACTACCTTATTAGTTTATTTGTGTCTCTCTGTAACTTTTGGAAAAAAAATAAGAAATTCAAAACAAAAAAAAATGGAAAATAACGAAAATAGAGTAAAAATACAAAAACTCAATTGAAATGAGTTTATAGAAAATTTATATTCTAAATTATAGCAGCGATTCCCAAAAAATGTTTATAAAATTTAAGTAATTATCTGGGGCACATTTTGACTATAATCATTAACAGGATATTAGCTCCGACTATTATATAATCATAAAATTATTATTATTAAATAAAACTTAACCTTACAAAAATTGAATGTATATCTACCCATATGGGATTAATACGGAATTATTACAACGATATTTTCACAATGTTAGGAATGATGCCAGAAATTCCGCGTATCTACCAGCGCATGAAGTTAAATGGCAAAAAGACAAAATATTGTTAACCTATTTTACAAATATGAAAAGCGATCTTGAAAAGTGAATTTTAAATTTAAGACAAATAACATTATCATAGATATGTTTTTAAAATTCTAATATAAATTAATTAATTTTATTTTAATCATATTAGTACAATGCACAAGTTCTATTTTCCTTTTTTTCAAACTCTAATTTAAATGATAAAATAGCACAAAACTGTTCACAGTCAATAAAACTGATGATTTTAATAATATTCACTCTTACGAAAGCAACAAAAATAAAGAAAATTTATGTTAAAATTATGCAATAAAAGTGACGTTTTATAATAACCAATTTTCAAAAAAAAAAATTAAGCGTTACTTCCACCCGTCAATGCCACTTTGCATAGTAGACTAACAGAAACAGTCATAAAAATTTGACTCTATTTTGAATTGAATTTTATTACAACATATTACAAAAAATAAATAATCTATTCTGATTGATAATATTTTACGTTTTTTTTGACGACAGCTTTGAAATTAAAACCAAGTTGTAGAAGCAGTTTTAAATTGAATTTTCTAACTTAATCTGTATTAATAACTAATTAAAAAAGAAAGCAGAAAATGTAAAATGTAATTAATGTTGTTTTTTAAAAGAAGACTTATGTTAATCTTTATTTTTTTGATTATCAATTTCTACTCGCTAATTCCGATCTTGTGAGTGGAATTCGAGTGGAAAGAGTTAAATAAAAAAAAAATAAAAAAAAATAATTAAAAACTACACCTAGTGATTTGCATACATATCTTCATAGTGATAGTATAAAGTGGAAAGGTTAAAATGTATTTTTACTCATAAGTAGTAGGCTTAAAATTGATTGGTACAATAAGTACAAATAACGATCCTCATGAATTGATTGAAATATTCATTTATAGTATTTTAGATATATGTAGTTAGGCTCTTGATTATTTTTGTATTCAATTATTTAGCTGCCAAAAATATCGTAGGTATGTTTTTTTTTTTTTTTTTTTTTTTTTTTTTTTTATTAACTCTTATTTACAACTGTCCAGTATAGGACATTCAGTAAATTTAATGGATTTACAATAGTCCGCCGAAAAGGTACATTGTATACTACTTTGACTTGTTGGAAAAAACAACTCAGTAGTTGTATGGTTTTTAGCGATTATTTTTACCATGGTTAAAAACTCATTTGCTTAATCTTTACGAGTTAGAAATTCAGTATGATAGAGGGGCAGATCCGTGAGGTAAGTTAAACTAGAACTTGATTCAGGGATGAATTCAGTATAAGTTTACTTAATTATGTCTTCATTTATTTATTTAATCAGTTTATTCATTTATGTGTCATTCAGAAGAAATTTAGTATAAGTTTATTTAATTATGCCTTCAAGATAGTTGTGGAAAGAACTCATGTATAACAAATTCTAAATAAAATAAAATTTACAAAACTAACTAAAAAAACTCAAATAGATTAATAAGATTTTTTTTTTATATGAATTAATTAAGTATTCAAGCACCCTGTTTTTACACTTGAGTACCCCATTTCTGATGAAATATGTTAATCATTTGGACCTCATTAATTTGTATATCGAAATCCACCCTGCGGGCAAAGAATAATTTTGCATGCGTAAGCACTTCCTAACTATCGAAGCAGTCATCCAGTTACCAAACTCATACATCATAATTCTATTGCAACGAATCAAGGACATACTGTTACAATTGAATATTATTAAGTTCATTATTGTTTCATAAATAAATAAAAAACTATTCAATTTATTCAGCTATGACACAAATATTAGCACACCTGTTCTTTGCTTAGCGTCGATCGGCAAAATTACGCCACTGTCGGTCGGTTGGCGGGTACCAATTGACCACAATTTTTTTGATAGTCTTTATCTCAAGTCGATCATATTTGAATATAGAAAGTTATATAGACTATGGTTTCCGTCTCAATAGATTTGGCGGGGTCATTCGTCATTCGTCATGGACCAGTTACCCGGGGGCGCTGGATACGATCGATTTGTTATGAAATTGAGATATGAATATTAAAAGTGCAGATGAGAGCGTTTAAACAATGTTAAAACTACGAACCGATCCCGGATTAGATAAATATGTCGAACTGTGAGGTCTTGCTAGTTTCGCAATAATAAGATCGTCTATCTGATATAATATAGTATGTACATCATAATTTTGCAACCTGATTGTTTTAACCCCAGGGGATCAGTATCCCACGAACTTTGCACGTTTTGCAAAATCTAATTTTGGTATTGTAGTAAGAAAAATTAAATATAAAAAAAAACTTTATCAATTATAATATCTTATGTGAGAGGTTACAAATGGTAGTTTTCAATGAATTTCAATGCATAATTGGTTCGGATAACTAAAATGTATATATATATATATATATATATATATATACATATATATATATTATACATATATATATATATACTATATATACATATATATACATATATATATATAATATATATATATATATATATATATATATATCACGGTGGTCCTTAATATGGACATTTTCGAATTTCTTTACTCCCAAGGGCTCAAATGGTTCCAAATTGATAATAAACAATTCTCTGAAAGTTTCAGCTGTTAAAATTAACTTTCAGATAGTGCGCAATTCAGTATATATTTTCGCTTATATGGAGTATATTTGGACAAGAAAAATTATTGTTACAATCTATGATTACAAACCATTTAGTCTCATTTATCTCTACGTCTTATTTAACATAGAGTTAACAAAAATTTGTGCTTTATTTTTCTTAAATTGGTATTTTTGACTAATTTTTGGAAAATGATTATCACTACTGTTTGATTTCAAGGCCGAGGTCATTACCACTAATGTCACAAGTTTTACTGAATAATAGATAAAATCACAACTTTTCAATAAATTAGTCTTTTTTAAAAATCCTAAAAACCAATTTAATTTTTTTTATATATATTTTTTTAACAGCAATGAGAACCTTACGTCCTATGAGCTGTTGTGCCGAAACTTCTTACCTCGTAACCCAATGTTACCATCTAATTAATTAATTAATTAATCCAGCTAATTAATTAATTAATAAATTAAGTTAATCCATCCATATTTGATGATTTTGTTATTAGAATTAATCTAATAGGGCTGACTTTTTTATTGGTGCAGCAATGCCGGGCAAGGGCTATTTTCACTTGGAAACATATTACTATCTATATTTCCAAGTGAAAATCGTTGTCACTGCTGCCTGACAACAGACTGCCCGAAGTGGGTATCGAACCCGGGACCTCTGATTCAGGTCACGTCGCTCTTAACCGCTTACCTACCGGCGAGCCCAATTTAAAAATTAACACTATTTTCATTATAACATCAAGTAAACCAAATATTGAAATAGATAGCAGATATTTGCGAAAAAATAAAAATCTAATTAAAATGTAAAATATAATACAATAATAACAAGCTCAAGATTCGTTTTAGTATAACTTGCCAAAAAACCTTTCAATTTTTTTTAATAAATTTTGTTATCTGAGAAATGTAATATATTATATATACACGTCACCTCCTACATAACACGGTACTTCTATACTATACACGGATTTGCTCTCACACGGCTTAAGAATTCAGACCATCCCACTATAACACGGTACTTTTAAAGCACGGGTTCGTTCTAACACGGTTTGAGAATTAAGTAAAACACCCTAATAAAATGAGATTTATAGCAAAACCTATCAAAATGAAACCTTATTTAAACTGAAGTTAGTGAAATCGCCGTACAATAGCTTTACAAAAAATAATGCACGGATCTGTAGTTAGTACAGAAAACTGCTCAGAGGATGAGGATATCTTGCAAAAAAGGTTCATGTTGGATAGCACTTACTTGTTATAATAATTATGACGAAAAAAAATTCAAAGTCACGGGAACAGTAATTACATCCTGACTTTATTAAAAAATAGATTTTCCAATTGCTGGCGTGTTTGGTAAAAGTTATATAGCACTAATATGTAAAATATCAAATTATTATATCCTCAGAATTGTTGCACCATGTTAAAGTATGTAATAATGAAAAAATTAGCCATAAAAACCATATGTGATTTAAAGTAAGTTGCTCATCATTCTAAGTGTTGTCCATATTTTTTTCTAGTTCCAAACAGCTGATACAACTTGACTCTCATATAGAATTTTAACAAAATTGAATAAACATTCATCATTTTACGTAAATAAGACAATAACATTCTTTTAAATATTTATAACCCTGCGCGAATTCCGTTATTGCAAAATAAAAGTCAATTCCGCGAAGTTCCGATAATTCAATCGTCTGACGTCATAGAAACAACTTGTCATAAACAAGTTACTAAGTGCAAATGATTTTACGATATCACAATTTTGAGACATTGTTATATTCATTATTCCACATTTTTTTGAAATTTATTAATTTAATCAATAAATATTTCAATTTATGTAAAAATTATGCCACTCTTTTGGCACGTGGACGAACAATAGTCGATAACCCATTACGTAGGTCATAATTAATTGTCAATTAGCGCTTTAAATTATACGAGTATACGTATCTTCTATAATTAATATTTTTTCATTCAATGTCTTATTTACCTTATTGTAAAAAAAAATTCAAACAAGCGCCAATATTCGTATTTGGCTGGAAATTTGATAATCAAATATTACCAATAATATTATCATAGATAAGGAAATAGATGGTTCACTTGAGGGATATTTCCGAGATTGGTATAATGGTGCAAAAAACGCCAACATAATTTTATTAGAATTAAAAGCTTTCTAAATTGTAAGAAACCCTAAACAATACCTTAATTTACTAAATATTGATTAATTTATATAAATGCCTATATAAACAAGCATGTAAATTTGCATTTTGATTAAAAAAAACCTCATTAATGTCGAACATAAAAAATGAGAAGATATGCCCTAATAGTATAGAAACCTCAGTCTTGCAATCACAAGGCTTCTAGTTGAAATCTTTCATTGCATTGAACCTGATATCAAGCAGTAGCAATGTCCATCTTGATTCGTGCTTCGATTCAAAATAAACTTAAGGTTGAAATCAAAATAACATTGTATTCATCAAGAATTATATGTATTGGGGTGTTCGAAAAACCTCGTATCAAGCAATAGTATAATAACCATTTTCCCTTAAAAATGTAGACCAAATTTGTTTTACGTCAAAATAGCATACTTCTGCAAGAATTTAAAATAAATCATAACTTTTAGAAAAAAAAACTGGATTGCTTTCTAATACAAATATATGATATATATAGGAACAATTAATTGCCCTCTAAAAAGCCATAACAAGAAGGCGAGTACCATCACTATAGCTCATAAAATTACTAGTTGAATTAATATGAATAAAAATCTTAATGCATGACTAACACCACCGCTTCATTGCTTTCATTTCAATAATGGCATGAAACATATCTTACTGTTTTAAATAACATGCAATAACCTAATTGCTAAATTTTTATAATTGGCACAACTTTTATTTCAAAGGTGCATCGAGTCAAGGCAAAGGCAATAAAACTGCGCAAATTATATGTAACGATCTGGTATCAATTGTTGTTTTTGAATGTCAACTCTTTGAAGTGTTATTAATAGCACCTATAATGTTCTTTCGCCGTCAGATACATATTACATAAAGGAAATAAAATAGCACAGTAATTCAAACCTAATCATTTGTTTCACTTCGATCAATGGTTAAGAGTGAATTTGTATCGAAATGATAAATTGCTTTAACGCTCTGAGGCTACCGTGCTTGGTACAATGGGCTATCATATAGGCGTTACTAGTAATAAGTTGTGACCTTACATTTTCCATTGTGGTCCATGGTATTTTAAAATATTGTGCTTTTGTTTTAATCGACTATATCAATGCAAATATTTCGAAGTATTCATTATTTTCGAGTTCTAAAAACAAGCTGCTATATTTAGTTTTGCAATTTTTGGATCATTTTTTTGGGTATTGATTGAGAAAATAATCTAATCCAATAATTAACTAATTAAATCGGTATTTAATTGTGCTGAATATCTTAAATGTGATTTAAATCAGTTTTTTATTAAATTAATGTTTTTTAATCAAGATAACTGTCTTTTAGTAGGACTTTATTATTCTCTTATATGCTATATTTAGTATAATTAGCAATATAAATATAAATAGCACTTGTGCAAGGCGTTCAAAAAGTTCGTTTCATAACTTTAGGTAGTTTTCGTAAAAGTGAAAATAAAAGTACGAAATTATTAATGTGAGAGGCTATATTAATCGGCTTTTGGAATTTTACATTCGGCAATTTTCTCATTCATAACGCATTGTTTCACATTAACATACTCGCTGTATATATCATTATCAAATGTTTGATCAAGTAATTGCAAATATTGAATTTATACCTATACTTTTTGGAAACATGGGACAAACCGGGATAGAACATCTAAATCCGGGAAAAATATTGCTTTCAGAAAAACTCGGGACACAAGGTAAAAATCCGGGACAGCCCCGGCTATACCTTAGTAAATTATCATCAATCATTTATCTTAAAATTTATAATATCGATTTGTTTTGATTAAATAATTTATCTAGTAATTTGCAATGAGCAATGTTAAAACATAATATACAATTCCTTTATTAAATTGTAAACAAATGCATGTGCAATATTCTTTTTACATATGAATATTATGAAAAAAAACAAAAAATACCAACTCGATAAAAAATTAAAAATTCATATTGTGTTTGCTTCGATATTTGTACTGAATGTAGTATAAATAATAAATAGAAGTTTTTAGTGGTTCAAAAACTGTGATGCGTCCTGACATCATACAGTAGTGATATCAATTATCAATTCAGTTGTGAAATAGATGAAATAGAATAATGAGATATCAAAAATATTTCCAGGTGAAAATATCACTAAGGCAATATTGCTATGTAGAATATAAAAATAATAATGATGTATGTATCTAAATGCTCTACCTGTGGTAATAAAAAAAAATCCGAGTGATATCCATACCAACCTATGCCACACTGACATCATGCAATCGTGATATCGGCTTTCACTTGAAAATACAAATGGAAATATGTTTCCAAGAGAAAAAAGCCCATCATAGCTCGGTATTGTTGCATAAAATTAAAACAATTAATGCAAGAAAAATTATAATAATAGAAATATCAAAAATATATACAATACCATTGAGTTGCCTTCTAAAAAAAAACTACGTACTTAAGCAAAATCATCGCAACTCAAAGGACTCGTAAATTCTGATTGCTGTACAATTACAAAATAATAAATAATTAATGAAAGCCTGTTATACTTCGATGAATGTAATAACTACTTCATATAAATAAAAGTATATATTATATACAAAATGAAAAAAAAAATCTTTACAAAACGCTATAATTCAACTCTCATTAGATTTGGCTTGTGTGCAGCCAAATCTTCATTTCGCACTTGTTAAGCAAAATATTTTAAAACGATTCACACGAGTTTAGAGAGAGGCAATGTAGATTATAATCATTCCCATCTGCTTTTTATCGATAAAAAATTAGATTAAACCAGCAAAACATTTATATAATAAAACCAGATCTTACGTTTTATATTTTATACACATTAAATTGCTCGTCTGCGATTCTCTAAACTGTTGACGGAAGTACTTTCCAAAAATACATAAACATTTCTTAATTTATGCGAGCTTTGACATAATACTGGAACTTGTATATTTATTCGATGAATTACTCAATAATATAATGGTAAATATATATATATATATATATATATATATATATATATTTTTATGGTAAATGTTCGACATTGATCTGACGAACGTCAGTATTAAAAAATGTCAATGCGGACGTCTTTTTTAACCGGAAAGTAGCATGAGTACACAATCAGATAAAAATATTTTTTTCTACATGGTCCTTCACATACATATTTAGTTATGACTTTGCATATGATATGATTGATTTTTATATAAAAAATATCAAAATTAGATTGTTAAAATTCTTGCGCAAACTTATGTATGCATATATTATGCAAATAAGCTAACAAATAAACAAGTAATTATATAAATATTAATTAATAAAGTCGGAAATAAATGAATTTGTTTGGTCAAAAAACATTCTTTAACCAAATGTTTACCCCTAGGGAACCCAATAGTGAACCTTCCTTTTTCTAATGGGATTATATTGGATATATTCCTAATAGTGATATATATTTCAGTGATGTCCCGACAGGCTATTTTCACTTGATATCGTACATGGAATCTATGATCAAGTAAAAAACTGATATCACTACTGTTTGGTATCAAACTGGCTAAGGTGGGGTTCGAATTCAACACTAGTGGTTCATAATCTATATAGTTTAGTATAGTATTTTAATTTTTATTTTTTTTTTGTCATAAACTTGATTATCAGTAACTCTCCTAGACAATTCAAAAGTATGCTTTAGATTTTTATATAAAATTTCTTTTATGTGAAGTTATTGTTCATGTCTAGTTTTCATGTAATTAAAACATGCATCATTCTATGTTTTTTTAATTATAAAAAAAGATTAGTAAGAGTTAGTAGATCCTACTTACTCGATATCAAATCATAAGTATATTTATGTTACATCCAGAGTTTACTCTAAAGGTCACTAAAATGTTTCTAAAAATGGTTTTGAAGTATTTATTTATTGGGCTTGACGTGGATTAGCAGTAAAAGCATTGCCCATGCAACCAACCTAAAATCAAGCTGTAGTGATACATCATTTGAAAATATAGTTCTAAATATAGGTCCCATTGCAAATATCCTTCCCGGAATTTTTGCATAAATTTAAAAATGTTTTACCAGTAATTAGAGAAATTCTAATAACAAAAATATATGAAATATAGATGTCAACCATTGGATTGCTTTTAAGGACAAGTTTCATCACAACTGCTCATAAAACGGTTAAGTTCTGATTGCTGTTCAAAAATGAGATTTTTTATAGGTGTATTATCCACGTATATTTTTTCGATTACAAAAAAAATTTAAGTTCCAAAAGATCTATATAACAGTAAAATATTAATCTCAAGTAACTTCTATGATAGCATCATAAAATTGCAATCATTTAGCATTAAAATAAAGTTCAACTCCCGATTCAAATCAAATAAATATCGCTTTTGCCTTACTAATCTTGCAACTGACGATAAAGGCGAAAGTTTCGCAAACATCATTTTATAGACTTGCTAGTTCTATAAATTGTGTCAGCAATCGCATTTCGTAATAAATTAATTGAATAATCATAAGAACAAAGCCACGTTCAAAAAATAATATTCATTCGTTATATAATGATAATACAATCGAATTATCTATCATCACGACGAAGTGCCAATCAAACTTCATTAATGGATAAGTACTTCATGAATAGATATAGTAACAATCAACATTGAAAAATAATAAAATTCTTGGCTTTGAAATGTGCAATAAAAATGCGAGATATATTCGTGAATTGAAGGTACCCCAAAAACATAAGTTTTTGTGGTATAACGTGCAAAAATAATCTAGGGAATAAATTTTTGACCGTGCTGATTTTTCGTGTCAATATTAACTTCAAGCTTAATAGGTAAAAGCTAAGCCTTGCAAGTTCTAGTTTCCATTCTAAAACTAGATATCAAACAGTAGTGATATCAAATTTCACTCAAAAATTAGATCTAAATATGATTTGAAGTTAATCTTTTGGAGTACATAAAATTTGGGGTATATAAAATATCACTGATAGAAATATCTAGATCTGATTGCGGTTAAAATTTTTTAAAGTAAGAGTTTA
This sequence comes from Ctenocephalides felis, assembly GCF_003426905.1. Lineage (NCBI taxonomy): Eukaryota > Metazoa > Arthropoda > Insecta > Siphonaptera > Pulicidae > Ctenocephalides > Ctenocephalides felis. Next base: position 143,924,396 of record NW_020538040.1, read on the forward strand.
TTGTAAAACGCTCCCAAAATCATTAAATACCTTTCCAGTCATATGGAAGAAAAAAATGTACCTCAGTATATATTGAACAATCAAACCAGGTTACAATATTATTTTTCTGTATTGCAGAAAAAAGATTAAATTATGAGAAGTTAGTTAATATGAATAAATAAAAATGTTATAGACAAAAACTATTTTGTATATGTGTTAATAATTAAATTAACGACAACAAAAACTTAGTTTACAAATATTGCTATTGATATTGAAATAAAAAAATGTTTACAAATATTTATTAGAAGAAGTAGTGCTTAATTTATGATTTGATTTCTCAGACTGAGGCATTGACATTATAGTGGACACACTAAAAAATTAACACATTAAACTTTGAAGCTTCTTGTATCTGTATCAGACACTAATTGTAGGATTAATTTTTAGCAAAATCATTTATCGAATAGATAATCAAACGACTGATACATTCTATAAGATATATCAACAACATTAATATGCTGTTGACACGGCATACCTCCTTTGGCCATTGCTATTTTTAATAGCCAGGTATACGATGAACAAGTTTTTGCAATACAACATGTTTCTTGTCATTTATAACACATAATTGCTGCTTTGAGTCGATTTATAAACAAAATTGCGCATAGACTAGAAAATATAAGTATTAAAATATTAATAGTTCTTTTAAATTGCTCAATATTGCAATTATAAAAGATTATAATTTAATGAAACACCGACAATGGTATGGAAGTCAAGTTTAAAATTACCGCAACATTGCACGATGAAGTAAGTATAAATCAAACCATCATCTCGCAACAAATAGAAGAATGAGGCTATAATTAATCTACTCGAAATAATTATATGTTATAGAAATATTGTTTATATAAAAGCGCCAGAGATTATAAACACCTATTATTCAATTGCACTTTTAAATCGAATTTGAATCTGTAATTTAATCGCGCAATTAATTCGATTTGTTAATAGTCGACTCTCATTTACGAAGCAAAAAAAAAAATACTTTCAAATTAAGCTATTAATCTTGACAGATTTCATAAGCGGACATGATTAGGAGGAGAAAAAAACAATTCGAACAACTCTCGCTCAATGCCATCTCTAAAGCGTTTTAATTCAATATTCACGCGTTGCCGGATTATTTATTGCTGACCTGCCGATGATTAATAAATAGTCCGAGATTATACAACACGAAATCCTAGATCAAGATAATGTGAGATCATCATAATTCCATATTTTTTATTATAATATGCAAATAGTTTAAGAGAGTAAAATTACTATAAACAAAATTAACATCAGAGTCTAAACATTAACAAGTAAAATTTACTAGTACCGGGTTCGCTGTGCAATCTAGTTGTGAATAATTGACTATACTCATTATTTAAGTACTTGTTGACACATATATATATATATATATATATATATATATATAACGGATAAGCATTGGTGGTACGGAACTCACAGGAATGTAAACAAAATTTATACTTATTGTTAAAATGTCTATAAAACATCAGATAATTTGATGTGCATATGTCTAATGATCATTTTTGACCGCCAGATGGCATTTTTTTACTTTTTTTTACTAAATCTCCGAAACCGCTAGACCTGCCTTCATGAAAATTTGATCAGTTTTTCATTGTTAATACAAGTAAAATGTTTTTTGAATTATTCAAATCGGACGCTCAGTTCTCTTCAAAACGGAGTTACCGTTTTTGGCACTTTTTGCCCTATATCTTCGGAACGGCTAGACCTGCCTTCGCCAAAAACTAATCAGCATGTCTCCTTATCAATACGAATCGAATGTTTTTTGAAGTATTCGAAAATTTGTATCCGAACACACAAACACACACGCGCACACACACACACACATACAAACACACATACATCCATTTTTTCTAAGGTATGCCAAAATATTCAGAAACCTCTGAAACGTAAAGATATATAAACATTTTCATTTTCGATTTTTTTGCGATTACTATAACTTACCCTACGGGAAGTTAATAAATTTAATAAACAGCTGTATTAAACTTTAACGATATTTTTATAAAAATCGTATAAATTCAAATTTTTGAATTCAGAAAATTACAAGAAATAATTATTATTCATTGGAAGATCTACTTATTAGTGAACGTGCAGGAGTAAATATTATGATTTATTGGTATTTTACTTTACTTACCTAATTTTAATAGGATTTTCTACTTTCATACGGATAGGTATAGAAGATTAATTTGTATTTGAACTTTCTTGTGTATTTCATCTGATGAGATTATATTTTTTATAACAATGTAAATATATATTTCAGCAACGCCTCAAAGCATGTGATTACTTAACATATTTGTATGATCTCAAATAAAGATCTGATATCACTACTGCTTGAACCAAGCATTAAACTCAAAATCATTCACCACGTTCTTAACACGGTCAGCAGACTAACTCAAATTTCGTATAATACTACTATTATAGTTATTTTTGACAATTTAATAATGTTCGTGAATAAATTTTCTAGTAGAAACGTTTTTAATGTATAAAACGTATTCAAATGTTAAAATCTGTATTTTAAGTTAATTAATTAATATTCAAAATCAATATTTAACTTTATAACAAAAAGTATAACTGAATGAAAATCCTTTGTTGTAAAAGCATATTTTGTTGAGATATTTGATAAAATATAATTTGCGGTAACATGATTTAACATGTTAGTTAATATTAATGAAAATGGAATTATATATTTATATTTGCCTTAAGCAATAACGTAAAAGCACAATATTTACAGATTCTTAAAATTAAATTTAATTTCGTGTCCTGGTGTCTCGGACCACCTTTATAATTAACCATGATAAACTGCGGTATGTTACATATCGAGGTTGTATTTTACAGTTACTTATTTCGTATGCCACTGACGGATGCATCAGACTAGTTAGTAGTAGTATATATCCGATGTAATCGAGCTCTTGACATTTAATTATTTTCGGCAGTTTTGACCCAGCCGATCGAATAATGCACCTCGGACGTGCTCGATTCGGACGCGCTTAATCGACGACCGACGTGCGACCCACAACTGTGATCAGCATAAATAATTCGGGAAAACGATTTAACACAAATATATCAAAGAATAATTTGATTGACACAAAAATGTGACGAACATCATGTCATGGATAACACAACTACAAAAAAAAACAATTACCTGATTATTAAATTTTTCAGCACCTGCGAAACTATCGCTGAGTTGGCGGAGTTTTTTTTCTTAAATATATTAAGAACTGTAACTAATGGGCCAATTCCACCGAAAATACACCAATGTTATGGCAAGGCTATGTTACGCAGCTTTTTTCATATAAAATGGTACTAAAAACTGTCAAAATGCTATGTGGTTCCTGTTCAGTCACGTGTTTTAGATATAAAACTTAACCTGCACAAATGCACATACGTTAGAAAAGAATCTTCTAAGTGCATCTTTGTGATGTGTCTTTATAACACAGGCGAGAAGTTATATTTTATGTGCAAAACGTCTGATCGTACAGCAAATACATAGTATTTTGACAGTTTTTAGTACTATTTTATAACATTGGACAATGTTACGTCAAAATTCGCCCATAAATTATGTTTGTTCTCTTCAAAAGTATTTAATCGTCGTAATCACGTTTGTGTAAGATTAGGTTCATCTGAAAATTTGCAAAAATATAGAACTTTATCATTATGCCATATTGGACCATTAGTCCAGTCATTATAGTAAGTTCACCTCGGAATTCGAGATACCCAGCTGTAAGTCTATAAATACTTGTATATTGAACCATAAAAGTTGTCTCAAAACCTACATATGGTGGCACTAACTTACCATATGTAGTTTTTGGACAACTATTAGGGTTCAATATACAAGTATTTACAGACTTACAGATGGGTATTTCGAATTCCGACATTCTTATCTAATTGAAGCTTAAATGACTGATATTTTTAAATTTGTAAAAAATGTCAATCTAAGAAGATTATTAAGAAATTCGAGTAGGTTCGTGTATTGTTTGAATTACATTAAAAGATTGCATATTCAGTTTGATTGGATGATTTCATTTATGATAATTTGTTTATATTTTGTCAAGATTTTGTTTAGATAATGCATATTTCTGATTGCTGAAATAAAGTATATCACAAAACAATGTTTAGATAATTTGTTTATGCTAGTGTATATCAACATCGTTGAAAGTTATAATTTTGGAATGTTTCCCAAAAAGTTTATTAATTAATACGTACATTAGAGACTACATGTCAACAATTGTGGTTTGGTGATCGATAAACGCATGTAAGATATTCGATTCCATTTGAGAAATTAGTTTCAATATTAGCACAATATTGAAAAACTTTTTCTAGTTTAAGAATGTCAGTATCAACAAGTTTAGAACGATTATTTATATCTATAAAAATGCATACTCCATGATTCGACCATATTGTTGTTTTTTTTTTTTGTTATTTTTGAAAAGCAATCAGAACCTAATAGTCCTATAAGCAGTTGTGCTAATTTGACTAATACTAGTCTTTTTGACAGATGGCAAACATTATTATTACAATTTCTGTAATATGGCGAATATTATTGGTGCAGCAATGGTGGGTGAGGGCTATTTTCACTCGAAAACATATTGCTATCTATATTTTCAAGTGAAAATCGTTGTCACTGCTGTCTGAGAACAGGCTGCTCAAAGTGGGTATCAAACCCGGGACCTCTGAATCAAGTTTCGATAGATATTTTTTGCCTCCAATTTTAACTTTTTGCACTGTCAAATTTATTACATTAACTCTAAAGGCGCTACTACTGCACCCGTAACTTAAATATAATAAAAATCAAATTGTATTGGTATTATATGCAGTAATAATATCATGTCTACAAATGTTTGTTTATTGTTACGAAAACAAAATTTCACTATATGACGCCTGAACGCAAAAATGGCGCGAAGTAGCCGCACTCATGAGCAAAAAAGACGCTCGGAGTGAAAAGGCTCAATTAATTCAAGATCTGACTTTTCTTTTAACTAAGTTTCAGTAAAACATAATATTTGTTTTTTTCTATAACTACTGCTAATTGATTAGGTGTTTGCATATTTTGAAGAAGGATTACAAATTCATTATCAACTTTAGGAACTAATTGATGTTTCTTGTCAACCCTGTCACTCAAAAACACAAGTAATGCATACATTTTTTTTTCGCGAGAAGAAAATGTGAGCCATGGAAAAGATGCAAAACTCGAAACTAAAGCCGAAACTATTTAAAAAATGCCTTATAATTATTTTTTCGTAGTAGTCCTCTCAAGAATAAGCTAAATATATAGGTCTAATAAAAAGAATCAACACCGAGATATGGAATTGAAGATTAATTACTGCAACGAGGAATTAACCTCGAAATACAAGTACAAAAAAACTCATTAGACCTATAAAAATAATTGTAACAATGTATACGTAACAAAATGTAATAGAGGTAGAGCCTTTCTAGCGCCACTTGATTCACTTACCGCGTCAGTCTCGTACGGGACGACCATGAAAGTTTTGATCAGAAATTGTTCCCGATCCCTCTGATCACGGATCACGGACGGCATCATTCGATTACTGCACAGCACAATAAATCTTTGTCAGTCATTCACTCACAGCACTATTTATTTACGAACGCAACTAACCCGTAGAATTATTTTACTCACTGAGCACATGTTTTGAAACTTTTGTTACACAAGCGATCAAAACGCCATCAATCTATCATATCTTATGAATCTGTGTCACAACCCGACCGAATTAGCACGACGAATTTCATATATTATACAAGTACTACCTACCGCACTGTCAGTAGTTAACTTAGTCAGTTACTTCACTCAATTGCATGTTGCCATATCGCAAACTTGATCATGGATCATCTCGGATTTAACTTGACATCGATGTTCTGCAATTTTTTATTGCCTAACTTCACATGGTACACAGTTAGACCAAACGGTTTTTACTTTTGAATTTACTGAATACTACGGGTGAAGAAATATTGCTATATGTGGATAATCGACTGATTTACGCCCATCCAACCTATTTCTTAAGACAAATAATCAAATAAATGTCAACAAATAATATTTTTCACAGGTAATGTAGTAGATGCATTGATATAATTATTAATGAACATATTTCAAATAGATCTATGATCAAACAGTTTTAAAAACATCCTAAAATCTTTCTTTTAAAATAATGGATTTTTTGTCAGTCGCAGCAATTCATTTTAAAAGTGAGAATTGATTTACAATGACATATACATTAAGATTTTGAATTACAAATTATAAATAAATTACATTTAATTTTAAATTTTAATTTAAATTTTAAATGTGAAATGACTTCAAGATAAATAATAACATAATTATCTAAATAAAAATACAAATACTTCACATTCGTGGCAATGAGTTAAATTGTGATATTTGAATAATATTTTTTTTTATTATTATTATTTTTTAACAGCAATCAGAACCTTACGTCCTATGAGCTGTTGGGCTGAAACTTCTTCTTACTTCGTATTTTTAGATGGTAACCCAATGGTTAATCCATCCATATTTGATGATTTTTGTATTAGAATTAATCTAATAGGGCTGACTTTTTTATTGGTGCAGCAATGCCAGGCAAGGGCTATTTTTATTTGGAAACATATTGCTATCTATATTTCCAAGTAAAAATCGTTGTCATTGCTGCCTAACAACAGGCTGCTCGAAGTGGGTATCGAACCCGGGACCTCTGAAACAAGTCCCGTCGCTCTTAACCGCTTACCTACGGGCGAGCCCATTTGAATAATATAACGCATTTTTTTTAATAGGAATGCAATGCAATTGTTCTGCGTGTAATGTAAAATTATGAGTTGTTTTGAATATTTTTACAAATTATAAATGTATACATACAAATATTATTATATAAAAATTATTTTGAATTTGATGCTAGAATTTTTATGAATAAGGTCTAATAATTGGGCGTTGATAAATAAAAAACATGAAATTTAAAAAAAAAGATTTTAAATTCTATACGTTTCAGCTTTTGTCATCAGTAGAAAAGTTTTAGAGTTTTAGTTTTAAAAAAATAGAATTGGAAATAATCTATAGTATCAAGATATGATATAACAATCGTCAATGTTTAATTTTTATCAATATTTTTTCAATACAGGAGTTTATTATTATTTTAGTTATTTCAATTATAAAACTGCATAAAAATGTTTAGAATGCTTAAGGAACAAACTTATTTATAATTGATCACAAAATTTTATGTCCCAAAATAGCCTTGGTCCACAAAACATGTTAGATAAAATCAGACATAACAAATTAAACATGTTTGATCTAAATCAAAATTATAATATACTACACTGTCAGAAATATTTACTGCACCTATCACATGTATTTATTTCCAAATGGATTTAATAGTATGCCTATCAATGTCGTCGCCTGTCATTCAAAAGTTGGAATACTATACTCCGCCAGAAGCAGCACCGTCATTCTTGACTTGAAAGTGCAGAATACTAATAACCAACACAATAATGATGCTTCCAGGATAATAAAACATTATTCAGTAAAATAACTATAGAAGTATCTTTCAATCATTAACAAAAAAAATTAAATACTAAGGATTAAAAATACAAAAAACAATAAGGTAATACTGATCTACACAATTACAGCATCTTCTTACACCCCATAAGGATTCGCTTCACCCGTTGAAATAAATTCATAATCAATTTTTTTTGTGCAAATATTAAATTTGGCGAATATTTAGTATTTTAATTTAATTTCTGAATATACTACGAATAAAAATACTAGAACAAAAATAACCAAAACTAAGCAACACTATTCCTTCATCTGTGTGAATATCTAACTTGATCCACATTTAGTATTCTAATTCAAATTCCGAACATACTAATGAATAGAAGCAAAAGCACGAAAATAAGCAAAACTGATCTACACAATTCGTGAATGTTATTGAATCCTTTTATTATCATATCGATTCAAATTTATTTATCAAGATGAATTCCTGATCGTCTTTTAGTGCAAATATTAAACCTGGTGTACGACTAGTATTTTAATTATATTTTTTAATACACGTTAGAATAAAAATACAAGAAAATAAAGAAAATTGAGCTACATAATTTCTAAATATTTAGAAAGATAATTCAAGTTGATACAACTTCATCCAGCAAATTAAATTTATAATCAATTTGTTGTTTTTTGGCAAATATGCACTTCTACCTCTGTTCAGCACTCTCTTCCCTGACTATTCCCCCTCACATAAGGTGAAATCCTCCATGAACTTTTTACAATTTTATATACGTCATTATATAATTTTTGCAATAGCACCATAAAGATAAAATGAATCCAAATAGATATTTGAGGATTGTCAACTAATCGATTCGACTAGGCGTGGAGAGAAGTTGAAAACCATGGCGATAGACACTGCACATTTACATTTATTTGTGCAACGCATATTTACAATTGGCCATGTAAAAATTTGCCAATCGTAATTTGCATTTTGGTTACTTGTTTCCTGACTGCGTAAATTATTAAATACCGTTTATGGATTTACAAGTTTAGAAAAGTCCTTCATACGTATCGACATCAAAATTGAGATATGAGAAATATTTATTAAGGTTGATAAGGTTGAAAATTTTAAGACATATTTTGTATTTAATGTGACGTAGAAAATCTTCATGTAATTTGATATCGCGTCGGCCATACCACCCACCGGAACAACCATCTTTTTGTCATAAATTAACTCTCAATAAATAATAATAATTTATCTATTCTAATTCAATGAGTAATAAAATTTGATATATATATATATATATATATATATATATATATCAAATTTTTCTTTTAATATTTATATTGTTGTATTTAATATATGCCAGACAACACTAGGGATCGGAATAATACGTAGGTCATAATTCAGAATCAGTATGAAAAGGAAATTAATGGATCTATATAATATCGAACCAATCAATCATTTATTTATATAAAGGTTACTTGTTTTGCTGCTTATTCACTTATTTAGATTAACGGAGTTACAAATGAAGCATCTGATTAAAACTTAAGTTACTTGTTCTCGTTAGTTTCTATAGAATCGTAATACATACGCTATTTATACAGTATTTGAGAAAATATATCATTATTGATTTAACTATACGTTCTATAGTTACAATGGTATTTGTAATTCCAAATGTTTATGCAACTTGGAATTAATTGTAGCCTAACATTTTTTATATATATTTGAACAGTAATCAGAACTATATATTTTATATGCTTTTGTGATGTATATTCCTTAACCTTGTATTTTTAGGTTGACCATTTTCTCTGATAAGGTAATATTACATATATTTCAAAAAGCGTCGTAAATAGATATTAGAGTAATGCCACGAAATACTATTATTACTTAATATCATATTTGAAATTTATAATCGTAATAAAACGTGAAAATCTGATATCACTACTGCTTAATATCAAACTGGCTAAGATGAAGAATGAACTAGTAGTGGAAGCCAAACTTAAATCCTTATTCGTGGCCATTATGAATATATACTTGTGTTATCAGTAAAATGAAAATGCACTAAATCTTCGTTTGAAAGAAGTTCCAGATTTGTTCCAAAAACATTTAATTTGCCAAATAAAAGTTCGTGTCAATTCAAGAACGTTCACTGTGCATATGGGGTGTTTTCTAACTCATTTGGTGGACCCATTTCTAGCTAATTACTATCAGCTTTAGACTACCATCTTCTTGTTAATTTGAATAATTAATAAAATTATATATCATTTGTATATGGTGCATTAACCCACGTACGATTTAACACGTAATCTGATGCGAATTATGTTTAACAATATTGTTACAAAACTGTATGCATCATGACGTCAATTATATGCGAAACCACGCATATATGTTATTAGACCGTGCAAGATTCAAGAAATTGTATTGAAACTACTGAATAATTTTATTTCGACAACATATGGTTGATTTATGATAATAAATGGCCGAGAATGAGTATTAAAAAACGCATTTAAAAAATTAATATTATTAACGATATTTATTCGGTACGTATCAAGACTAAATATTCACATTCAATCCAGAAAAAATAATGCAAAATTAATTTACTTGTTAAGTGAAAACAAACATAATAAATACCAATTAAAAAAATTAAAAATAATGAAATATTTTAGGAAATTATTACTAAAATTAAATATTATTAATAAATCAACCGTATCAGGATATAAATCGGGATCAAAAGTGTACTAGATTAAATATTGCAGAAAAGAGATTTTATCAATTTAAAAGAAAAGAGATTCAAATCATTCCATAAGTCAAATTTTATCATGAAAATCACTCCATTCAATAGAGTCATATTTCAACTAAATCATTTCATAAAGATTGATTAAATACTGCACATATTTCATAGCTATTAGATTTTTTTTAATTCATGATTTCATAACTAGAATTATTAGAGCAAACTACTACTTTGTACGGTCAAGCTTGCTTGGATTTAGGTAAAGGCGAACATTCTGTAACGCCAGCTGTTGCATTTATAAAATAATCAAATTCAAATAGTAGCGAGCTTATAAATCTTAATCAAATTATATATATATATATATATATATATATATATATATTTTAGAAAATTTATATTTAAACTCCATTCATGCTGGAATCTTGCATGATATTGCCGTTCCATGCACAAAATTTTCGATGCAAATATTTTGCAGAATTTTTTTAATGCAATATTAAATACAGATTATTAATTACTTCTTTTATTTTTTACAGAGTGTTAGTGTTACTAACGTTGCGAACGTGGACGCCTGCTTGGGCCCAATTTGTTGGTCTAGTTCCCGGAACCGGCGAATGCGCCCTTCACCTTAAAGGCATAGGAAGGAGCGATGCCTTCGATTATAGTCTTAATTTATTACGAGGAAACTTGTAAGTATACCTAGTTATTAAAAATTATTTGAAAACAAATTGCTAGTTAAATATAATATCAATTAGTTCCAGAATCACCTGTATTCAAATTTTGTGATCATTCATAATTACAACCCATGATTTTCGACTAATCGTGCCCGTTGGTTATAACTGAATTAGTGTCGTTATTTTTTCTACTAAAATATTATATAAGTGATAACTAGAACTAATGATAATTCTATATAAATCGATATTGATATTCATTTTCATAAGACATAATTTATGCTAGTTTTTTAGATTCATAATACTTGGAGATACCATGTTTTTACAGAGCGATTCAAATTGTCAAAAATAAATCATATTTTGGAAGTCATTTCGGAAGCCATTACGATTATGTTTCTATAGATCATTTCAAAAAACGTTGCCAAAGAAATCATAGCTCAAAAATGAAGTTCGAGTCAGCGAAATTTACAATATATTTTATTTCAATGTTAACTTATAAGAGCATCAGGTTCTAGTTCTTATAAATCTATAATATTTTACGTAGTTAGTTGTTACTTGCAAATTCATGACCATGCAAAGTTTCATCAATTTCTTGAACAAGTAAGACTGATTTTATTGTAAGTAAATATGTGGATAAAAACTAATTTGAATATTTCACTTGCTAATAATTCACTTTCGAGCTATGGTTCTTTGACAAAGATTCTTGAAATAATGTATAGAACCAAAATTGCGCAGTGTTTCTGAGATTTTTTGATAATAAGAGCGTTGAAAATAATCTAGATTTTGACTGTTACTCATGATACGAATAAATTGATATAAATTAAAAGTCGTTTTCATAAATGACGCCAAAATTCTCGAAGACATCAGATATCGCATACAATAAGACAATAACACGAGAAAGTGAGATTGGCCATGACACTCCTCGATTATCTTACTTTAAGTTATCGCCGCGAAATATGATATCGTAATAATACCTGTTTAAAGATATTTTTAAACATTTTTACAATGAATAAGTGTAGTAAAGTAAAAAAGCATTACCACAGTTTTTAATTCACGCGCAAATTTATCAATTATATTTATTTAAGCAGAACGTTTATTCGCTGTTTTACTGGTAACGAATGCACATTTCAAATACACATTTATACAATTAGAGTATAAGAAAAATATTGATCCTTATTTAAAAAGAAATCAAAATGATTATTAGTTCCGGTGTTATTGATTTATATTCCACACGTAATTCCGGTTAGTTTAAATAAAGAGAATCCATGGACAAACGGAAAGACAATCATCGTAATTATAGTGATAAGTTTATCATATCATTAAGTCCTCGGATATGGAATATTAAAATTAAATTAACAGAATGATAATTTTGCGTATTGTAAATTAATGAAATTATTGCGATATTTTAATAGCATGTTATAAGTGTTACTATAATACAAGGGTCAATGGTTTTATGAATCGCATATGAGTAAATGCAAAATTAAAATGGCATAAATCAAAATTAAACTCTGACAAAGCTAATTAGAAAAAGTTATTAATGCCCTTGTGCTGAGTAGGATGCTGGTAATATAAACAACATAGAATGTTATGCTCACCTTATTGGTAAAAAAGTACTAATAATATGGTCAGGCGGTTAAAATACAGCTTATCCTTCCTTATATCCATAATTTTGTGGTCAAATATACATAAACACACATACATTTTCAATTTTAGTATCAAACGATTCAAAATGACTTGAAACGCCAAGAAACCATAAAATTAGCAAGTCGTATTTTTTTTGAAAAAGGAATTTTTTCTTCGGGTATGTTGAATGAAAATTGCGATGGGTGTCATTCAAAAAGTAACTTCAGCCATATTTTTTTGCTTTCGCGTGTTAGTTAATAAATTTAAATGAATTTCCAGGTAACAATTAATTATTATTCAATTATTTTAATCGTCCATTGATTCATTCATTGTCCTCCGTACGACCTAATTGATTCGATCGGGCCATGCAGATGCCTTCGAGCACACATAATAATAATTCACCGAGATACGCATCTGAATTTCTAATTAATGTGCTCATACAACTCAATAGTAAGAGATCTAGTGTTCTTGCAAATATACGAATAACTTGAAGCTTCATACACATGGTCGTTAGTACTTCCATATTCAACATGGTGTTATGTACAAGTATTTGATTGACTATGAATATGAAGTATACATGGTCTGTTCAAAAAGTACCCGGAATTACTAATAATTAAATTTCGCGGGTCTGGAGTGTCTGATTGTCAAAATTTTTTTTTTATTGTGTTGGTATACATGCCCCTAAAGTATGATGAAATTTTCAGCTATATTCACTGTTTACTTTGTCTGTGGTAGCCGCTAAGGTTCGACGTGTTTTTCTGAGCTCGGCGATTTTTACAATGGAAGAATTGAAAAAGTCAAAGAATTTGTATTAAATTTTGCGTAAAAAATGAAATAAAGTGTTGCAAAGTGCAAAAATTCACCAGATATGGCTCCGTGTGACTTTTTCCTATTCCCAAAGTTGAAGAGACCCATGAAAGGACGGCGGTTTTCCTCGATTGAAGAAAATCGCCGAGAGTGCTCAAGGACATATCAAAAAGTGAATATCAAGGGTGCTTCGAAAATTGGAAAAAACGCTGGCATAAGTGTATTATATCTGGGGGGGACTACTTTGAAGGGGACCACATTAATGTAGACGAATAAATAAATATTTTTTTGAAAAAACGAAAATTACGAAAACTTTTTGAACAGACCTCGTACTTGCTCAAATTGGAAACGCCATGTGGGTGCAACAAATAACAGTATCATGATCAAAATCAATAGTACCGAAAGCAATTGTAAAAATACTTATTTTAATAAAAAATATCTAGTAAGTGTTAATCAAGAGTCAACTAAACAAATATTCAATAAACGCTAAAGATTTTTTTGAATGTTACTGAACTAAATATTATAGCATTATTTTCTTATTGTTACAGCATCTTGAGTAACCTTACCCTGACTGGTACAGTGATATTTAACTTGTCAGTACTACTTAATACCCATATTAATTCATGCTTTCCAATGATAGTACTATTTTTGTTAAGCATCCTATATTATATTTTCGGTAAATAATCTAAATGATGTGATATGTATGATTCACAATCATTTTCAGCGTATTAGTATTAACCAGTTATGAATCTTCATCGTCAAGAATGAGATGTATAACTAAATTTCTAATTAACTCATACAAACGTCTAAAGAAAAATACCATGATTGTGATACGATCTCACAATTACGCAAACACATAAACACTAATTCGTTTAATGATTACTAACGAACCTATGTAATTTCAGCGGCTACACGGGAGATCAAAATTGCATAACTTACGATGCCATCAACGCGGCCTACTTGGAGTCCAGAAAAAGGATAAGTGAGTATATTTATAAAAAATTGTTTATTTTTGATAATTTAATATATATTTTTGATATAAATAATATATTAGTTTTGTGCTAAATTGACCTCTATTTTTAAGGATAAAGTTCAGAAAATAGCCATAAACAAGTAAATATTTCTTAAAATAATGAAATTCTTATGATGGAAAAGACTGCTTTAAAATTTAGTTTGATAATTTAAATCAGCTTCAAATTTCTATTATTAGGGGTGTAGTGTTCATTGACGGAGCACGTATCAAAATTTTTTTGTTGGCTCTCACGAAGAACAAAACCTTCAAAAAAATAAAAAATGCATACAATTAAAATGAATATGATTTATAAACAATATTTATCTGTCACGTTTCCAAAACTCCTAGATTCAAATTCAATATTAAATCATGTATAGATTTTAAATAGATGCTAACTAGATCCTAACCACATTCTAACCTTAAACTGACCACATCCCAACTATGCCCTGATTAGATTCTTATAAGATTCCGACATGGTCCCTTGTAATTTAGATTTTTACCAGAATTGTTTCAAATTCTGATTAAATGCTTATTAGGTACGTAGTAGCCTCGCTCCTACTCGATTCTAATAAGATTCCTACAAAATCACACCATTAGCCAATTATGACTGAACAAAATTATGTTAATACAATAATAGAACCTCCTCCTATAGAATATCTGGATCAGTTCAAGTACAATTTTAATAAATGTAAATATTCAAAATTTCAAGAAAAAAGTAAAGACGCACAACTCAGTAAAAACCCATCAGTAACATCTGTTAAAATTCATAATAGTGCAAAACGATTCGTAATGTATAACTTTAGCTTTAAACAAAATAGGAAAGTTGTACTACAAGAAGAATTAATAATGAATGCATGTTCGTTTTCGCGGAAGAGGAATAATTTTAATAGCAGCTACATATGTACTTGAATACTAAATATTTTTGATTTCCTATTCAGATACTCAAATCAAACATCAAATTAAATAGATTAAGCGTAAAATTATAATTAGATATTGAAGTTATGGAATGTAATTGTAAATACAAATTAGGCCTTCGTAAAGATATATTACAAATATTGAAATAAATAACAAAACTTAAAATAAATATTAAACGCTTGAAATTAAGTTCAACAATGATTTGCAACTATAGTTTATAACTGATGATATATTGCCATCGAATTTTCGTGTCTAGTATTGTCTAATTTGTGTGAAATGTTTAATTCTTTTGAAGAATCTATAGCTTATGAATATACTTGCATATTTATTGTATTAAATAACTATATACACCTAGCAAATAAATAATGAATATTCGATCTAAAGAATAAATTAGTTAGCAACGATTTTAATTATGCGTTCCTTTCGAACTGCACCCAGCGCCAAAGGACTTGGGTCAATTTACATACTTTATAAAATCTGCACATTGCGATTGTTCTCAAGCCTAGAATTACTTATTATTAAAACCTATATCGAATGACGAAATATAATAGGAATAAAATTAACAGCCCAGAACATATTAGAAAAGTCTAATATTTCTATTTCAGCTAAAATATTCCAACTGCGATTAATTTGCGAATAAAAAAACTCTTGGTGTCTATGAATTTGAATATTTTCAATTTCAATACTGTCACGTTTATATATCTTATTTTCATTTCACTAAATGATGGCCTCAACGTAGACCGAAACTTATGAATCAATAATAGTTTGATTTCTTTATTCTTAATTTTTTTTTATTTGGTTAGCATGAAATATTTGAATTAATTTGAATCTATATATAGTACATATATAGAGCTAATGTTATTTATGATTAAATTACATAAACTAAAAACCAATTTTTTGCTCAAAAAAAAAATTTTTATGTTTCTATTATATAACTATTACTAGGTTTCTGATATGGAATGTCTTCTTTAAGAACTGTTAAAAATAAAAAAAAATGATTTATACATTTTTTTAATTATTGAAAAATTAAAAAAAAAAAAAAACTTTTTACTTTTAAAGAATGGATATTAAAACACAGTGTGTACTTATTTAAGATTGTTGTAGTTTTAAGTTTATATGTTTATTTAGATTTTTCATTTCAATCCTATAAAGGTTAAAAGTAAGTTCTTTTAATTTTTAAGAGATTAAAAAAAATCAAATGTATAACAACTTCGTACCTCGTACTTTTTACAGTTCCTGAAGAAGGAAACCTCTAACATTCTTGAAGAGTAGGACTAATTATAAATGAAAAGTAATTTTGTTTTTGAGAAAAAAAGAGGCTTTTAGTTCAGAAAAGTAATATCATATGTGTGTGTGCCAAGTATAATATTATGAACTACAAAATTCCCGTTTCGTAATTTACATTTGCTGAATTCAAAATGTTGTCCTATTAAGAGGAATGGGTTTGTCTCCCACACCAGGAAAATAAAATCTTCTATGCTATGTTTTTGTATGTATTGATTTTTAAAATAATATTCTTTTAGTTTTTAAAGTAATTAAAATGTTAATTTCTTGAAAATTTGAAATTGAAATAAAAATCATAAATATATTTTATTTTACTACTTCATTTTGTTTGATTTTAGATGTGGCCCAACCCGAAGGAGAATGGAAAACTGAAGAGATCGCGAGCGTCGGCGAACTTCTGCTCGACATGTCTATAAATTTAGCGAGAACGTGAGTATATATCATTATTATTGAGACATTAATGCCAAGAACCGCCAAAATATTCCCGACTTGCCGGGACCGGCTCCGGTAACGACTCCGTGAGCATAAAACAAACTTTCTTTTGCGAATTATCGACTGACGTACTCGTGTGCATATGTAGAACTGATAAATAAATTGTTTTTTTTTCTCTCTTTAAACAAAACCGAACAAAGGGACATTTAATGAAAAGAAAGTTTTTACGGTCGATAAATTCGGTTGACAAACACATATCGTGATTACGAAAGACTGGCCGTCAATTGCATATTGAAAACCATCAGATAGACATCTCTTTGATAAATGACGTACTTAATAATTATCTGGACGTAATAATTTATGCATAAACAAAACAAAAACGGCAAAAAATCGTGTACGAGCATATGAAAGAACTAAACAATATCTAACAATTTTTAATTTTCAAGGATTTAATTTTATAATACTTATATCGAATTCAAGAAATAATAAATTAATTAACTCTGAATCTAAAGATTATATATTTATAATCTATAGCGATTTTTCTCAATATTATCAGAACATAATTAAAATCACAAAAAAATCGTTAGTCAAATAATTACTAATATGTCATATTAGAAAAGCAAACTAATTAACTTTAGTATCGTTCACCTTATAGAAATTAATTAAATTATAGTTCTGAATAATATTCATTATACCTTTCAGATATCCATTGTACATTTATAAACTTTTTTATAAATCATATAGTAAAATATCAAAGTATAATACAAAATATTAAATTATACTGTCATTATAATACAAGCATGTGTCGATATTAAACCGTGTTAGACCCTTATAACACTTAGTTTTGCAGAGATAATTGGAGAGCATGATTTTTCATTTTCCATAAGAGATAATCTTACATTATTGCTCTTGAACACATATACGTTTTATTTCGCCACTCAAGGCTGAAAAATCTCCTTGCCAAGCACAGATCTAAAAAGAAAATACAACAAATCTCATCTTCTTCGGACGAGCAGCATTCAAGATATTAACTTTGTAATTTCATACCGTTCACGATTTATATCGTAAACTTTCACGGTTTTATTCCGATGAAATGCACTTTATGGACAATCTTCAGATCACATTGTGCAGAATAATGGCAATCATTTATTCGCCATAAAACCGATGCCCAATGATACGAACTGGATGCGTAACAATTAATTTCGATCATTTTGCAATTGCAAATGATTTGAGAATACTAATCAAACTACTCAAACGCGCGAATCAATTTGGCATGTCGATAATAAAAATAATAAATCTTGATGACCAAAAAATCATCATATGAAAGCTTATACATGAAATTATTCTTGCAATTTCTCTTCAAGTAAAGATCTTCATTGGGCTCAGAGACTTATAAAAACTACTTTTGAAATGAATTTATTCACACGGTAAAAAATATTCTGCAAAATCTGTTTATTCCATATAAAATATAAATTATGTGAAATGAGTTTAAATAAGTCGACGAAAGCAATTGTTATTTTAAAGTAACTCGTAACTTTTTATTTCCTAGTCTTATTGTCTAGAATGTCAACGGAGTGATTTATAAATTGGTACTTTTCATCTCTTATATTATCTTAATTTTTGCGTTTCTGTTTTGAATTTATACACTATGACGATTATACACGAATTTATTTCTGTTAGATAAAAATATTCATAAATTATGTTTTTGGAAATATATATGCTACACAAATAAAATTAAATAGGTAAATTTTCTAATTACCTCAAAAAATAATCGCATAGGATCGAATAAAATAGAAGAAAGAGAAAACAAATTATTTCCAAAAATATCGCGCTTAATGCTAATGGCATAGATCAAAACAGAATTTCCGCAATAATTTAAATCTTACACTTTCTTGAAGAGAATTTATTTTTAGCTACCGCTATTCAGATGCTAATGCATACTAAAAAAATATGTCCCTGATACCTTTCAATATAAAACTTCTATACAATTCTACCAATCGATCATACAATAATAATCGGTATTATTTATTGATAGTTAATTTAATTAATTTACAACCACAACACGAATCTCTCTAGCATACATATTTTTGATATTATCTGCAATCACAATAGCATTGCAAGTCACAATACACACTGTCATATTATAAACATTTAGAATTGATACTTTAGATATGTATAAAAAGATATCATCTTGTGATACAATCTCTTTTTATGCGTTATTGATATTTCCATTCGGTAGTAAATAAGTTCAATTATTTATTGGATTTCATATGCAGTAGAAAGATTCGTACGAGAAGATTGTAAACCAACAAGGATTATGCGAGTATTTCGAAATGACCTACTAAAACCGAATATAAAATAGAGTTAAATTAGAATAAAACAAAATGTTGGAACTAGTAGATATTGAGAAGCCTACGACATGTTTTTTTTCCTTGGAAGAATGATACATATTATATATGAAGCTTTTCACTACGAAAGTGTTTTCCGCAGGAGTGACGAACCAGTAAAACGCCCAAGTATATGTTGCACAAAATATTTTAAGGTTTTCCAATCATTATCAATGAAAATGTATTTAAAAACAAAAAAATACAGTTCTAAAAAATACAATAACAAATACAAATTCTCAATAATTTAACTCACGATCAGTGTGATAAATATTGAAGCAAATTTTTTTATACTGGATGTCATTAATAGGCGACATTCGTACTCAAAGGTTGTCAAGGGAGTGTCATCTATAGACGACGCTCGTAGCGAAAGGGTTAAAAATCAAATATCCATATCACGTACACCAGAAACCCATCAAACATATTTCATCACAAAGTGAATAATAATTCAAACAGTCTCTGAACGGACGACGTAGTGCTTAACTTAAGAGTGCTAACAAAGGCGATGACGAAATCATTCGCGTTATTACATATCAGAAATACCTACTAAATTATTCCTGAACGAAGAAAAATCTTTTTGTTAAAAAAACGCATACAACTTCATATTACATACCATTACTTTATGATAAATGTGCAGAAAACATAATTTAATTTAAATAATTTAAAAAATATATTTAACAATGAAAGATGCATGTGTATGTATGTGTATGTTGTGTGTGACTTGTGTACACTTGAATAGAGAAACTGCAATACTAAATAAATTTAAAAATTTAGTAGTTAAAATACTCTTAATTATAATTCAATAACTCATTTAATATACAAAAGTCGTTCATCTATCAATATAATTTCAGTTACGGTCTCAGCTACGAGGAGATCGAGAAAGGTCTGCCGCTGATCGACACGTCGAAGACGCTAATTCGCGAGGTCTGCCCGCCTTTCCTTTCGAACGTGGAATGCAGACCTGGCAAATACAGACGACTCGACGGCCTTTGCACAAACATCGAACATCCAACCTGGGGCGCTACCATGACGCCATTCCAGAGGTACGATGGACACGATTTAACAAAGATGACAATTAAATTGCATCGAACACAAAGATACAATTATATAGTACTAAACAATATGATGTGGTTTCATTCTTATAACACATATGATAAACCACCGTAGTCGGATAAATCCTATTTCTAATATACAAAAGCGTGTTAAAATTTTCTTCAATACACATTGTAATTCCAATGCAAGTTTTTGAAATCAATAATATTTTTTGCTTGATTTGACAGCAATAGTATGCTCATGATAAATGTAAAATTTTTCAGGCAATAGCATGCCGAACTCCTAATAAATGTAAAACGTACGCAAAATTTTACACAGGTCTACGAAGTAATAAAAGTTGTGTATATTAGGTATGCGACATATGTTATCAAATTTTTTTTTTCGAAACTCCAAAAGCAAAGAAAAATAAAAACAAAAACATCACCGATCTAGAAATTTTACTGCATGGTAATTAAAATATTACAATTTCTTCAATAAATTCCTCTTCTCCATAAATGACCAGTGCAACGGATTTCTGCAACGCTTTTCTCATCTCTGTTGAGTATCTACGTGCAAACTTCCAGCAGTATTTTGCTGACATAATTACTCCTCATTGTCCCTAGATAATCTGCAAACATATTTGTAGTTAACTCAAAATATGTGTGCAAATTACTGCTGGAAGCTGCAAAGGATACTCAACAGAGATAAAAAAAACGTTGCAGAAATCCGTTGCATGGGTCATTTAGGAGAAAAAGGCCAAGAAACGACAAAAATTATGAAACTTTAGATATAATGCAGTAAAATTTCTAGATCGGAGATTGACGTTTTTCTAATTTCTCCATTTTTTGCAGTTTGCTCCAAATCTTGACTTTAGGTTCTTGCTTAACGGTAAAATATACTTTGGAAAATATATGTCACACACCTAACATAGGCAACATTTTTCAATTTGTGTATCTGTGTTATTAACTTCCCGTAGGGCAAGTTATAGTAATCGCAAAAAAATCGAAAAAGAAAATTTTTATATATCTTTAGGTTTCAAAGGTTTCTGAACACTTTGGCAAACCTTAGAAAAAATGGACGTATGTGTGTGTGTGTTTGTGTGTGCGTGTATGTGTTCGGATACAAATTTTCGTCGACGATTTCGGGAACACCGATCAACCGATTTAAATAATTCAAAAAACATTAGTGCTGATTAGTTTTTGGCGAAGGCAGGTCTAGCCGTTCCGAGGATACGGGGCAAAAAGTGCCAAAAAAAACGGTAACTCTGTTTTTAAGAGAACGGAGCGTCCGATTTTAATAATTCAAAAAACATTTTACTTGTATTGACAAGATGAAGAATTGATCAATTTTCATAAAGGCAGGTCTAGCGGTTTCGGAGATCTAATAAAAAAAGTAAAAAAATGCCATTTGGCGGTCAAAAATGATCAATAGACATATGCACATCAAATTATCAGATATTTTATAGAGATTTTAACAATAAGTATAAATTTTGTTTACATTCCTATGGGTTCCGTACCAATGCATATCCATTAGACGGCGGCGCGGCGCTTACGCGCTTCGATATTTCGTCTTTATGCAGTTAAAGGAGTACGATTGCTTTGAAAAAAAGTTCAAAATTTCCAAAATATTTCAAAAAACACTTTTCTTCAAAAAGTCTTTTTCAAAAAAAGTAAATTTTTGTCAAAAATTTATAGTTTCTCAAAAATCTAATTTTTCAGAGTAAATTTTTGTCAAAAATGTTAATCTTTTAAAAAAAAAATTTGGTACGGGAAGTTCCAGCAATTTGCCTTAAAGCACGATGCTATGTGCCCCACTAGTTAATAATTGTATTGCAATTTTACCAGAAGCTTCTAAAATGTATCTTGTTATCATGCATAGATAATACCTATAGGATAGTTAAATTTAACCTGATAATAATATTCCTTAGGTTGATTGGTCCCCTGTATGCTGATGGAATAAACGCGCCTCGGATATCGGTGACTGGTCGGGAACTGCCACCGTCCCGTGTGGTCTCGCGCACTATGCACCCGGACGAAGGATTCCACGACCACGCAGGAACCGTCATGGTCATAGCCTGGGGACAGTTCATGGACCACGATTATACTCTCACTGCCACACCTCTTGGTAAACAAATACTTTGTCAACTTAGTTTAATATACAATTTGTATATATTGATTGGATTATACTAATCACTACAGAACAATTACTGCCTGAAGTCAGAAAACATCTAACAGTGATTTAAATCATATATTCCGCAGAATGAATATATTATAAAACTCCGTTTTCAAAAACAAAAGTGGCGATTTAAGATAAATATATTTATCTTAAATATCTTTATAATATATTCTTTCTGCTGTATGTTGCAGGAATATTAGGTTGTCAAATATCTCCCTTCCGCTTTTTTGCTCTTGGTTTATAATACAAAAAGGCGGAAGGGAGATATTTGACAACCTTATATATTGCTACCATTCACGTATTGAATGGATTATTATGACAACACTAAGTTCAATAGCATAGAGATTATTTAGCATATACTTAATAAGTACAGAAAGAGTATGGGCGCACTGCCACAGAGAATGGGCCCCACCCTGGTATTAAAATAATAAATACGCCATTTTAAAGGTCTTTTTGAAAAAAAAACGCTATACCAATTTTCAACTTTGTATCTCACCTTATGGCCGAGATATCATTGTAAATATATGAAAGTGGCCCCTTTTTTCAAACTCACGTTTTGGCGTAACCATAAAAAATATCGAAAAAAATTTACGTGGTTCTGTTCATATTGGCTTATGCCACATTATGTAGAACAGTCGATGCCAAATAATCAATTATTATTAGCTGAAAAAGATAAAATAATTTTTCAATTGATGTTTTCCGGTAGTGCGTTTAGTTGGACCACCTTCTAATTAGCGTTATTCGAAAGCCTATTGCTTTTTCTTTTAGTACTGAAAATATTGTTCAAATCAATTTTGAGGAACACATTGGAAAATTGATAAAACAGGAGCCAGTACACCCGCGCGTAACGCTAATAGTCCTGCAATTGCATGCAGTTCGTTCGGACGCGAAGCAGTGCGCGATGCGCCCGAAACCATTCTTAAGAAACTCTGAATGCGAAAATATTTACCAGAGTTTCTAAATGATGATATCCCGAGGTCACATGATCACAGAACATAACATTAAAGCGAAATTTTCAAACGACTAGTATAAAAATATATGCACCGTTTAAATATGAACTACCAACTAAAAATTCACTAATTAAGTAAGCTACAAATCAGCTTGAATATATAGTTGATACCGATAGCAAATTTTTCATTTCCAGAAAATTCAAAACACGAAGACGTAGAACTTCGTACTGATAATTTTTCTGCTCATTTTGACTAAATATTTCAGAGTATTTCATTAAAAACGTAAAACAATTTACGATGCAAAAAAACTGTGCGATAATAAACTTAAGTACAAATTAGAAATAATCAAGTGACATTAATTGCGAGTTTTAAAATTTGAAGTCAAGTTCTGTCGTAATCCAAAATCTATGTTTGCTCCATCGCTATATATTATGACGATATTACAGAAATCAGAAATCTAAATATTTATATAGGCATAGAATAGATTACGATCCTTATTTCTGTGTTTCATAATCCTTTCTTATGAATTATATCATAAAGATTACATCAGACAATGCAAATTAGCAATAGTTTCAAATACAATCGCGTGGCTATATATGCGACAGTCTATCGGCAAATAGTGCGAGGCATTCCATATAAATTTATTGATATCTTGATATTAATACAAAGCAAATACTAATTTATACTTTGATCTAATTCATTCTTTAGTATAATTTATTCTTTAGACTATTCTTGTACGTTTTAAAAAAATACTCAATTGCAATCGTTTTTCCTGTTGTTAAGAAATTTTATGTATATTGTATATACTCGTATATTTAAAACTTCCAATTTTTTAAATGGTAAAACATTTTTTCAAAAATGCCAATGTTATTCATTTCAGATCCATTAAATCGTAATGACCCCGAAGAATGCTGTAAAAGACCACCTCATTTGAAACACCCATATTGTAACGAAATTCAAATTCCAGACGACGATTACTTCTATCGATTGTTCAACGTAAAATGTATCGATTTCGTGCGTGGATTCCCATCCCCGAGAGCAGGATGTAAACTTGGTAAATATTGCAAATGATCAGATTAAAAACAACGAGCTTTGTTATGTTATTAATATTAAATTCCAAACTTAGGATCAAGAATTCAGTTCAATACTTTAACCGGAACATTGGACGGTAATACAGTTTATGGAGTAAATGAAAAATTCGCCCGCAAGCTTCGTACTGGATATGGCGGTCTCCTGAGAATGAACCCAGTTTTCAGTGAATACGGATTAAAAGATCTGTTGCCACTCAAACTTGATGTTCCTGATGAGGGTTGCACAAGGCCAAACAGATCTATGTACTGTTTTGAAGCCGGTAAATTTATTCTTTAGTTTTTTTTTTTTTTTTAATTTAAGACCCACTTCAAAAACGATTGATTTCGATGATTTTGGTGTATACTACTACTACTACTACATATGAAAACAACCTATGAAAACAATGCAAATCTCAACTAATATAATATTCTATCTATCCAGGAGAGATCCGTGTCAACGAACAATTGGTGCTGACATGCATGCACACTTTAATGGCCCGAGAACATAATAGATTGGCAACTGGATTAGCTCAAGTTAATCCCCATTGGGACGATGAAACTCTCTTCCAAGAAGCGAGAAGAATCAATATCGCCGAAATACAACACATCACATATAATGAATTCTTGCCAATCCTTCTTGGCAAAGAAGTTATGGAAAAATTCGGCCTATTGCTCAAGAAAGACGTAAGTGGAAATATTTACTAAATTTCCATTTTATCAGCAAAAACACAACTTACTAAAACTGTTTCATTTATCAGGGTTACTGGGACGGTTATGATCCAAATGTTAACCCCGGAGTAATTGATGCTTTTGCGGCAGCAGCTTACAGATTTGGTCACTCTTTGTTGCCTACAGCAGTTGAAAGATGGTCTAAAGCCCACAAATTTATTGGTTAGTAGTCGATGCGAATATGAAAGTTTATGATAGATATCTATTAAAAATTCTAATTGTTTCATCTGTTTTTAGCATCCAAACGATTGTCAGATTTGATCAGAAGACCTTATGATCTCTATCGCGCTGGTGTCATCGACGAATACTTCATGGGACTTATGAATCAAGTTGCGCAAGCTATGGACGATTCTATAACACAAGAAGTAACTAACCATTTATTCAAGAAAGTCGGAGCCCGATTTGGAATGGATTTAGTATCATTTAACATGCAAAGAGGTACTTACAAGATTGACTTTCCATAACCCGCTTATCATATGTACACATATTGCATATTGCAAAATGTAAAAATAAATTACCCATTAATATAATAAACATTTATGAAATATTTCACTCAACACGTATTCTCATAATTATCTAGATACATACACACACAACTGTATATAAAGAAGTAAACAGTTTCTGTTCTAAGTGATAATTATTAATTTTTATGCACAGGTCGTGAGTTCGGATTACCTGGATACATGGAATTCAGAAAATTCTGTGGTCTGCCAGGAGCTAATTCTTTTGAAGAGTTGTTCGGTTCTATGCCCAACGAAACCATCAAAAGATACACCTCCATCTTCGAGTAAGTAACTATTTTTCTGAAATGAAATCAAGCACATCATATTATACATAATTACATTATATAATAATGTTTAAATTCATGTATTCAGGCACCCAAGTGATGTTGATCTCTGGTCTGGTGGTGTATCAGAAAGACCACTTCCAGGAAGTATGTTAGGACCTACTTTCGCTTGTATCATTGCAACACAGTTTTCATACTCTAGGAGAGGAGACAGATTTTGGTAATTAATTATGTACATAAAGTAACTAATTCCAATAGTAAATAAATTTAGTAAATAAAATCCAAAACCAATTCATCTAAATAGTTGAATTCAAGAAAATATCAGAAATATCACAAATATTAGCTCAATTAGATGTTTCTTGGTATTTAATATTTATTAGATACTGCTCATGAAGGATTGACATATATTTAAAATTTAGAGGTATCTAAAATAACAAAATTATTTATATATTCTAGGTACGAACTTCCAAATCAACCATCTTCCTTCACTCCAGAACAATTACAAGAAATAAGAAAGAGCAAAATGGCTCGCGTGATCTGCGACAATACTGACTTGATTGATACAATTCAAGTTTATCCAATGGTTCTACCTGACCATGAAATGTAATATTGAAGTTATTAAACTAGAATATAAATGCAATATATTTCATTAATTTTTTTTTTTTAATCCAGAAATCCGAGAGTGCCATGTAGAAGTGGAATATTGCCATCAATAGATCTATCCAAATGGGCCGATTATAGTCACCAAGGACCAACACATCATAAATATGTAAGTATTTTTATATAGCCTGAATGAATTTATGTTTTCGATATATAACTTATCTAAAGTAACCTTTTATCAAAAATATAAAAGTATTGAGCAAATAAAGTAGAAAATGATTGAGATTTCATGCTCACATACAAAAATATGCATTGGGTCAGCTCAAACCCAAAGTTTTCAAATGAGGCAATTTTTATATCAACATCAAAATTTACCATAAATTTAAAATAACGCTGGTCAACATTTCATTTTTGATATACAAATAAAATTTAGTTTTTAGAAACATCTCACAATTTTTTTTCACCAACAGCAAGTCTTCAATGATCTACCCGAAACATTAGTGAACTTCAAATAAAAGATCACAAATTAGTGAATTCCAACTGCTAGTAGCAGTAAATTTAAATGATGCGTAGAAAAGTTAAGTGTCAAGAATCACATAAGAAAAGGTAATAGAACTCCTGTTAGAGGTGATATTCTTTTATAATCCAACTATACCTCATATCAGAATAAAATTAGCTATTTCTGAACATTACCACTCAACATTTTTATAAGGTAACAACGAAAATCTTTTGCTGACAAATTATTTTAAATAAGAATATAGTATATTACTTGGATAGTTTGTGAAAACTGATTATTTTCTTGTTAGTCAAAATCAGTACCTTATCACATTTTTTTTTTTTTTAACAAATTCCAAAAGCAGAAAGAACTAATCTACCTACCATTTATACAATTTTTGACCATCGTCATATTCAACGTGTTGTATGCCATCCTGTATATATGTATGTATAGCAATAAGCACAAGTACCGAAAATCTTTGTCAATTAATCTAACACAAATGCTCATGATCAAAAATTGTATATATCTATACATAGTATTTATTTTAACATTTCTTCAGTAGATATAGCACATCGAACACATAGATTAAAATTGCATTGATTCATAAAATATTGCAACTTGGGTATTTAACAATAATTAATAATTGAAATACCAAAATATTTGAAATGTTTTAGCAGTTCTTAGCAGATTTTTCCTAAGTGAATTACTAAAATCAAAACTGAATTGAAAAAGACAACGTATTTATTCTCAATGCAATTGTAATCCAAGTGCGTCATGTGAAATATGTTGCATATTATATATTATAAGAATGAATTAAGATAGTAAGTAAAGATGGGGAAATAAATCAAAATCATATGTGAATTTCACATATAATCTTTGCCATTTGTATATACATTATCTTCATAGAGCAGTGTTCAATATATATGAAACATAATAATCATTCGATTTTTGAAGAATTGCCCCAAAATTTTTATTTTATGTACCATATAGTTTTTCTATACATTGAAAAGTGAAACAATTTGGATTGATAATATCCATAAGATTGTTCTAATGGCTTTACTAGTTAGAAATCTTTTGGAACTTATTGATCTTAAATGTTTTTGTTAAAGATAATTATATTTTTACACATCCTGTATATTAATTATTTGTAAGTGAACGTAATTTTATATTTTTATATGGAAATATATCTAATAAGAAAAAAAATGTGTTTAATTCGGAATTTGTGGATTTTTATTTATAGAATATGCTATAGCTGCACATAATTGATATACATTTCATGGCTATATATTAAAAACAGTAATATTTGGTAGACAATGAGATTTATGAAGAATGGTGCTAACAATATTACATAAAATTTAGATGTCCATATGTAATAGCAACTATGCAAGTTAAAGCTTGTAAAATCGGGTTGTTAACATAATATTTCATCTAAACTAACTCTAAATTATAATAAACAAATTTTTTCACAGCGGATTATACTGTCTTCTTATATCTTGTATTGCATGCCTAGATGTCCATATACAATATAAAGCAGCTATAGAAAATCCTACTCCTCCACCAATTGCACATTTCCTAAGTCCAGCTGAAATAATGTTTTGTTGTTTAAGGTCATGTTCAACGAACGTCTTCACTATAGAAATGATTAATTTTGTCCGAGTGCTCAATATTGTCACACCATGCACAGAAGCAGTAACCACAATAATAAACACTCTTTCGCGTTTAAACAAAATAATGTATCTTTCAGAACTGAATAGTAAGGCTCAGTATCGCCAGCTCATTATGTTCAATTTGAATTAATAAATGATATGCATTTCTCAATTGTAGCGTGCATAATAAACACTTTCACTAATAATCCATTTATAAATTTACGTTCATTTCAGTAATACTATTTACCAGCTTTTTGACAATTTTAAAGAAATAGCGACTATGTGTTTCTGAATTAGTGACATAGAATCACACAACACTTAAACTTTTTATATATGCAATAAATAAATGCAAATATAGCACTTATTGTGAAGATAATATGCATTAAAGTTCCTTATAACTTCAAGGATTATGACAAACACTTCACAAGTATGAGAAAAAAGATTTGTTTGTTAACATATATTATTGATATTGAAATAATATGCCAAAAATATGACTAAATTTAAATATATAGGAGAAAAGTAAACTAAAAGAATTAGTATTAAAACAACAGTTTAAAAATGGTCAACAATAGGATTGTTAAAATTATCCTAAATAGCATTGATTAAAATAACCCAATGTGAATTAAAAAAAAAAACGTATCATATGAAACAGTATTATAAATGTTGTTATATTGTAAATATTTCCAAACAAATGTTTGATGGTGTAATTTCATTGGTTAATATCAAAACTATACTTTGCTCTATTTGTTATTAAACAAAAATAAAGTATAATAATTTCTGCATAAAATTAAAAAAAGTATTAGGTATTAGGTTTTTAAAAAAAAGTATTAGGTTTAAGAATAGGTTAAGTTTAATTTCTAACCTGTTGATTTATAAAGTGCTCCTGTGGCTGTCGCAGCACCTAAAGTATTTATTTCGTCATCTTCTCCTCGAAGCCATGACAGTAGCACACCAAGTCCAGAATACATAACTGCTATCGTTCCTAGTGTATTTGCCGTAGCTGAACCTTGTTTCATAATGTGATTTAACATTCTATAAATCAAGAATATAATTAGATATTCATCATGGTAATCTGAGATAATGTGAGAATATCAATATTTTAAGGTGAAACAGTAAAAAAAAGTATAAATAAAATGTGCATGAAGCATAAGTAATTGAATAAATAATAACACAAACAAGAATGGTTAAAAACAAATACATTGAGTATGCAAATAAGTGAAGATGCTTTAATTCACTAGTGTTCAAAGATTTATGAAGCATTATACTTTATTATACATAGAGTAAGTATTATACATAGAATACCCGAAAGTTTCAAATGTTAAAAACGATTTTCATAAACAATATTTCTTAAACATATAATTGAAAACAATTCTATTAAAAGCACATAAAACACATAGAGCTTCAAATATGATTCAGTATATTGACCATAGACAAATTTAAATTATCATATACAATCATAATTCAGCAACTCTCGTAACTAAACAAATTACATAATCGCAAACAAAAACAAAACTTACTGTGTTCTTCGCAGCTTTCCAGTTTGACCCAACAATGTTGTAGCCTTCAGACCATTGTATGTACCAGCCATGCCTCCCAAAGCAGCTCCTATCATACATGATGATCCAATTTGCGAAAAGGCTAATTCAAAACGACCCCTTTGTCTACTAGCCCCTTCAGGGAAAATAAATTCGGGTTGGCTTGCAGGCAGGTAAACAGGATTATAATTTAGATACGGAGAAAGTTGATATGCAGTCTTTCCAGTTTTAATAGGAGCTGTAAGATAAAATTAAAGTTTAAGACAAGTATGTATTGGACACATAAGAGTTATCTACGGTGTATAGGTTAGTTTCGTCTATTACGCATAAGAGTAGAAAAAAGAAATTAATTATATCCATTCTCACCTGGCACATCTAAATTACTAGAATCTGATCCTAAAGGAGAAGATAAGTAGTCGTTCATTTTAATAATTATTAACTACAAACTAATCACACATTGAAAGAAATGTCACTAATGAACCGAACTTGCTAGAAGAAAGATCAGACGACAGTCAGCATGGGACTCACTGATGGGACAGTTGATTATTTAATTAGATTTTTTCACAATATTCTTACAAATCCTTTTTTTTCATACGCGTAAAACTATTATTTCATGTTTATAAAGTTTTAAATTTTAATATATATTCACATTAAATTAAATAAGATTTTAAATATGTGAATATACCTAGTAGCGTGATGTTGGTCGCACTGTTTGACAGTTCACCTTTGGCTAAGTTCGTGTCAGTACGAAACAAAAGCGCGATGTTCGAATTTCAACAGAGTTAATGTTTATTTTGTATGGCACGAAGAATTTTATTATAATACAATTATGATTTATTTGTAAAAACAATTAAACAACGATTTTGAATTTATAATGTGTGTGACTAAATATTATTTAACATATAATTCAACGACCTCATTTTGTAAATAATATCTCATCCAAAAATTATTGCTAAAATTAAATATTAAATATAATTGATAGTTATATTTAATATAGTTGAATTTTATTTTTTGATTTTATTTTATCTTTTACTGTTATTTATTTTATACCAACATTAACACTTAATGCCTATCATATGCTGACTAATAATGTAACCATGGATACGAAGTAGATGTACACAATTCTAAAATGTATAAAACAAGTCGTATTTTACCTTTTTTTTATATAATATAACTTATTAAACTATCATTAGTATATATTTTTGTAATTAAATAAAACCAGAAGTTATTTTAAGCTATGCCAAATCATGTCAATTACAAAAGTAGACAGTTTATTAAAACCTAGAACAATGAAATCAACCTTCAATAATAACAATGTAGATGATGACGATCTTTATTCTGGATACGATTCTATGCCACCTGAATATAATGTTAATGATTTAATTGAAGATGAAGAATTTCAAGAAGCCTTAAAATCTGTAACATGGGGCAAAAGGTCGGCCACACCAAAACCACCAGGAACAGCATCTTGGAGAATCGGAACCTCCGTATGTCCAGCTAAAAAAATCTAATTTGAATTATATAGATTTAATTACAATCCTAATATGTATAAAACAAGCAGTATTCTTCTTTTATACACATACATATTTCAATTTCAGTGTCAATGATATGAAACGCCGAGAAAATATATAATTAGCAAATCATATTTTCTGGCGAAAGCAATAACTTCTTGGGAAAATTAATAAATCAAAAAAATATTTAAATATTATTTAGTACAAATATAGTGGATACTTATCACAATTGTTTTTTTACTGATTTATTCATATAAGCTACATGTAAATAGCTTTTTTTCATTATAATTTAAAAAATGCGATTATGAAATGTAAAATAGTTGAAGAAATTTTATTCGCATTTTGTTACAAATTATTGCATGCTTTTAAGCATTAACCTTTTCCACTCGGATGCCGCCGGTCTGGCGACAAAATTTATATAAATCTCGGAATTTGCGAGTGGAAAGGATTAAAACGCCTTACCATAATAATCTTATCACACAGATGTCTCGGCTCGGTACTGGATTCGATTCGAGGCCAAAAACAGGCCGTTTGAATGTTAATTCGGCAATACGTCCAGCCACAGCAATTAAAGGAGCAGGATATTCGTCCAATACCGATATACACGATGCATACAACAGAAATCCTAAAGCATTGGGAATATTATCAGAGACTCCAAAAGAAGAAACGTAAAATTAAAATTTTAACAAATAAATACTTATAATATTATATTAATTTACCAAATATAATTGTCGAACAATATAACTTTGAATGTAACTTTTCATTATACATTTTTAGGCCAATGATGAAGTTTAAAAACATGGAACGCAAAATAGTAAAATTATTAGAAGAATGTTATGTTACCTGTGCTAAATCCAAAGGGTCCACTAGAACTAGAGGAAAATCTTCACCAGATATTCCTGACTACTCTGTAACTCTTGCAAAAGCTAAAGAAGCATCTACCTTAGAAAGAGCACTTATAAGAATGCAAGAAGAGGTTGGACATAAAGAACACAATTTTGATTTAACATATTCGGTACGTGATAAAAAATTTATTATCATTACATATTGAATCTTACAAGTTAGTATAAATCCATACATGAGCTCGCCCGTGGATAAGAGCTATGGAATCTGAAATAGAGTTTTCAGGTTTGATACCCACCTTGAATGGCCTGATGTTAAGTAGTAGTGACATGGGTTTTCAGTTAGAAATATAGTTAGAAATATGTTTCCAAGTGCAAACAAACTTTACTGGATTTCTGAATAAAAAAAAACATCACTGATATATAATAATGTCACATGAAATTGAAGCAACTGTTTGAGTTGCCACCTATAAAACTCACGTAGTTGGTTAAGTCAAGTCCACTAGAGGCTGAAGTTTTTAAATAAAAATATTCAAATAAAAATAGAATTAATACAAACCTACTCATTTAGGTAACTGTCTATTACAGTACAAATATATAAAATAGCTATTAAAAATTTAGATTAGTAACACATTAGTATTGAGCAGTAAGCTACATCTTAAGCTTAGCACTCCCATATTTAGCAGAATTCCATACATATCTTCATAATAACAATAATCACGTATTCTAGAACTAATGGTATAGAAAATTAAAATATCTGTAATTGTAAGCACATATAACGAGCCTAATTCAAAATAGCTATTTAAACCAGCAAACAAATATTCAAAATTGTTAATGATGAAGGACTTTTAATACTGTATGATGTTCAATATCTACGATATTTATACTTCACAAATTTAAAATCAAGCGCACTCTTTTAGAAAAAAAATCTATCACATTCAATTGAAATAATAATATTATATTAGAGAAACAATTAATATTTTGCGCAGGTTCTTTATAATATGGCTATGCAATATACCTACAATGAAATGTATGAAGAAGCCTTAAACGCGTACACTCTTATGACCAAAAATAAACTTTTTGCTAATGCAAATAGATTAAAATTAAATATTGGAAATATTTATTACAAATTGGGTCAATACAAAAAAGCTATTAAATTATACCACATGGCACTTGATCAAGTGCCTAATGCTCAGAAGGAGTTAAGGTAAGTTAATAGTAAAATAATCATTTATAATTTTTATGAAAAATGGTAATTGCACTTAATGCTTTTTAGATTGAAGATAATGCATAATTTAGCTGCTACTTTTGTAACTATTGGGCAGTATCAAGACGCTGCTACTAATTTTGAATATATCATGGCAGATAAAGGTGATATTAAGTCTGGTCTACGTTTAGTTCTTTGCTATTACGCTTTGGATGATGTGCCTAAAATGAAAATAGCATTTAAAAAATTACTCAATGTAGATTTGGATCTTCTGGATACAGATAGTTATATTGATCCAATAGTAAGTTTATATACTATTGTTCTATTTATTAGTTACGACAATTTGTTCTATTTATTAGTTACGATAATTGTTGCGACAGAAATCATCGATACGATTCTGATGCGAAAATTACATAAAACTGTATATATTTATTGATGTAAGTGTTTACCATACATATCTTGCTTTTAACTTTAAAATACATTGGAATCGCTTCACATTTTTATTTATAATTTGATTAGCATTAAATATAAAAACGCGTATAAACTTGAAACCATGCTACTACAATGACAAAATAATTTGTGGAATAAACTAATAAAAAATATTTGTGTTCAAATTTTAGGTTGATCCTGATTTAACAATACTCAAAGACGTTATTTTGTCCGATGAAATGAGTCAAATGGAGCAAAAACTGAAAAACGAAGCAGAGCAGTGTATATTATTAGCTGCAAAAGTTATAGCACCAGTAATTGAAGAATCTTATATAGATGGTATACATAAATATTAATTTATATAAAAATTGACAATAATATGAATTAAATAAAAGTTTGGTCGCAGGATACAACTGGTGCGTGGATAGTCTCAAAGAATCGTACTACGGAATTTTAGCAAATGAATTGGAAATGAATAATGCTATAACATTTTTAAAACGGAATGATATTCCTCACGCTATAGAAACTTTGAAGTTGTTTGAGAAGAAAGAAGATAAAATAGCTTACATAGCTTCTGTGAATTTATCATTTATTTACTTCTTGGTAAGCATTTATTTGAACCAACGATTTTATATAAAGACACAAGTAGAAAATTTACTAATGATGCATGGCTTAAAATTTACTCAGAATGTATTTGCTTAAGGCAAATTACTGGACTATTACATCCAGTGCCGAAAATTAAATTTAAAAACAAACTTTGCAAAACTTCGAAAAAATTGCATGACTTTTTTGAAAAATTTGATTTTTTTTCATATTATTATTATTATTTTTGTATTTTGATTTTTTCTTTGAATTTAATTTTTTTTTTGACATTTTTTGTAAGCAATCGCGCTGCATAGCTGATTTGGAGACGAAATATCAAAGCGCATAAGCGCCGCGTAGTCGTCAAACGTGCAAACATTGGTACGAAACCCATATAAATGTACACATTTGTACTTATTATAATCTTTATAAAATATCTGATAATACGATGTACATATGTCTAATGTTCAGTTTTAATCGCCAAATGGGATTGTTTTTTACTTTTTTTATTGGATCTCCGGAGACGTTGGACCTGCCTTTACAAAAATTTTACCAGTTGTTTATTTCGTTAATACAAGTAAAATCTTTTTCGAATTATTTAAATTGGACGCTCCGTTATCTCAAAAACTGAAATACCATTTTTTGCACTTTTTGCCCCGTATCTCCAAAACGGCTAGATCTGCCTCTGCCAAAAACTAATCAGCACGTCTCTTTACCGTTAGGAATCGAATGTTTTTTGAATTATTCAAATCGTCAACAAAAATTTGTATCTGCACACACACGCTCACACACACATACTTCCATTTTTCTTAGGTATGCCAAAATGTTCAGAAATCTTTGAAACGTAAAAATATATAAAAATGTTCATTTTCGATTTTTTTGCGATTACTATAACTAACCCTATGGAAAATTAAAAATATCAAGTTTTGGATTCTAATTTCAGCAAGGAAACCACGATTTAGCGATCAAATATACTACTCAAGCAAAAAAGTTAGATTCATACAGCGCCGCCGCCTACGTGAACCACGGGGCTTTGCAGTTTGCTCAAGGAAATTTATCCGAAGCTAAAGATGAATTTCAAGCTGCTTTATCAAATGATGCTGGTTGCATCGAAGCAATTTATAATTTAGGTAATATTTTTGTGATTTTGAAGTAATGACTCCTTAAAATTTTACTTATTATTTTTAGGTTTGTTACTAAAACATGAAAAACAGTACGATGCAGCATTAGATTGTTTTCGAAGATTAGAAATTCTGTACGGGTCTGACGCAGTGGCACCGGTAAGTAAGTAAATATTAAGTTAATTAAGAAAAATATATTAAACTCATATTAGCTTCTGTTCCAATTGGGGCACTTGTACGAGTTAAAAAATGATCCGGACGCAGCAAACGAATGTTTCATGCAGGTATGTTTATGTATCCCTATTTCTAATTTATTTAAATAAATAAAAAGTTCTAATACCAGTTATGAAGTTATATATATATACGGTAGAATATACTCAAAGTGAAAATTGAAACTATCGTAAATTGACTTTCTGAAATTCAGCTTATTATCAACCTATACTAGTATTAATTCTAAATCCAGAGAGATTTATTATTAGGCTTAATATCTTAAAATTGGCGTTCGCAAAATATTAATTTAATAAACAACGATATAAATAATAATTGTCTTAACATTATTTTATAGAATATTTTTTTATACTTTGTGGTATCCTCCTCGTTAAAAAAAACTTCTGATTAAATTTTTATAAATCGTGGACATACTCAAAATTCCTCACTTCCTAAAAGTAACTCAAAACTCCTCACTTCCTTTAAAACTTTTAGACCTGTTGAGTTTCTCTGCTATGTATATATATATAGATCTGTATATATGTATATATTTCATTTATCAGGTAATCGGATTGGATGCAACAGATCCTAGTGTATTAAAACACATGGGCGAAATGTTTGCACGTGATAATGATAAACAACAGGCTTATAACTACATGTCCGATGTAAGTAAATTTCACTAATATATCGAATTGCCTACTAACACATAATGCGAATAACTTATATCAAATCTAGTCTTATAGGTTTTATGCCGGTAATTTAGACGTAGTAAATTGGTTAGGTACTTACCACATAGAAGAGCAACAAGCAGAAAGGGCCCATTTTTACTTCGAGAGAGCTGCGATGTCATCACCAAATGTTCCCAAATGGTATCTTTTATCAGCAAGCTGTTATAAGAAAACAGGAAACTTTCAACAGGCACTCACTTTGTATACAGAATTACATCAAAAATTTCCTGAAAATATTGAATGTAAATAATTCTTAATATCTCTGTAAAGTTGTGCATAAAATATTAATTTTTATTTGGTTAAATTTAGGTTTAAAACATTTAATAGAAATGTGCGCTAGCCAAGGATTGAAGGAAGCCGAATTTTATAGCGCAGAATTGAAACGTGTCGAAAAATCAAAGGAAGCTAGAGAGCGTATAGGTAGTGCAAGACCGGGTGTGTATTTTTCCAAAAATACCCACATCCTGTTTTCATTTTTCCCCTTGTTACTCCTTACATTATTAATAATTTGAGGGTTACTTTATAAATTCTCAAAATTTACGTAAGATGAAGAATATAAACGAATACAGATCTAAATCACAATCACCTGGTAAAGACGATGATTGATGTAATTTTTTTTTTCACAAATCCCATTCCAAATTTATTTACCTTCTTGTATACGTTACTCACAAAGTTCCCTCTCTTTATAAAATACTGTTGTAAAATTTGAGGGTTATTTTATAAATTCTCAAAATTTACGTAAGATGAAGAATATAAACGAATACAGATCTAAATCACAATCACCTGGTAAAGACGATGATTGATGTAATTTTTTTTTCACAAATCCCATTCCAAATTTATTTACCTTCTTGTATACGTTACTCACAAAGTTCCCTCTCTTTATAAAATACTGTTAATATTATTTTATTTATTTTAACTACATAATTTCGTTAAATTTACAGGATCTAGACGTCAAGCACTAATAAATTCTGGACATAGTTTATCAATAGAAAGTTCTCGATATTCTGGCGATATGTCAAGTCGGAGTAGTAAAATGCAATACAATATTCATACTATTGAAAAACCGAAAAATACATTATTTGAAAATAAAGATAAAACGCCCAATAAATTAGTTTATGAAGATCCTCTAGGATCACCTCCTAGTAGACCGAGAACAGTGATGAAATTTGGCATCGAAGACACATTTAAAAATCAAGATATCAGCGACGATCTTTTGCCTACATAAACAATTAAACTTTATTAAGATTTTGTTAAACATTTGACTATAG
This sequence comes from Ctenocephalides felis, assembly GCF_003426905.1. Lineage (NCBI taxonomy): Eukaryota > Metazoa > Arthropoda > Insecta > Siphonaptera > Pulicidae > Ctenocephalides > Ctenocephalides felis. Next base: position 143,962,693 of record NW_020538040.1, read on the forward strand.
AAATACTCCTGCAAAATAAATATAACATGTTTACAAAATAAATTATTTCATTTATTAAATAATTTAAGGGTATAATTGTAGCTCCCTGATTATAAATTATTAATTAAACAATTATGTATATCATTATATTTACACATGAGTGTGCGTGACAGAGATAATATTTATATCCTTTACAAAAAAGTATATAGAAAGGTAAATGGATATTACACAGTGAAGATAAATATGACTTTTAGAACTATATTTAAATTTATAAACATTATAAAATAATTATAAATTTTAAGCGTCATATTTGAATTTTTACTAAAATTACACATATTTACATCGATTACACAGTGATGAATGTATATTTCGAAACACCCAACACGGTTTGCGTACCACATGAAGTAAATTTGCTAATTATAAGGGTACCATTTTCTTTATGTTTATTAGTAAATATTATTAACATTTCAGATTACCATTCGAAGTAAAACATTGAATACATACTGACTTTGTAAATGTGCTTATATTTTTCTGCAAACTGTCGAAAATCCACCACTGTAATTATTATAGATAATAGATAAGATATAAATATTGTACTCATTAATCAGTAATACCATATTTTAAATCATATTACGTGAAACACTAAAATACATGCAACTATATCAATATCTATTATTGTTTTTTGTAAAGGATAACTATATCAAAATACATATACATGATTCCGTCATTCCATTTATAATCGGTCTTCACTTTTTTTACTGAAATATATCATCTTTTGAAATGGAATATGTGTTTGTAGGTATAAAATCAATATTAAATATAAACAACTTATCCGATAGAGCAAAATTTTAACAACGTTTAAAAACTTTTCGTATTATATAATGAGTCTTAAATGAGATTGACGATTACAAGAAGTTATGCCACGTAAATACATCAGAATCATCATGAAAAAGTGAGATATTGTTCCAATCAAAAAGGCGGGAATTTCGATGTGTGAAACATAGAAATATACTTTATTCATGAATAACTAACTAGACATTGTAGCATTTAAACAGTTTTTTAATAAATATTTTTGACACATTCATCATCATCGTCGTGATAGCAATCATTTTCGTAATGATACAAAATTCCATAAATTTTTAAATATTTTTTTGTGTTTTTTATTTATTTATTCTCACACCCTGTATTTAAGAAAAGTGGTAATATCTAACATCTTGAATTAATTACATCTTTGTAATCGGAGAAACAACAATCCTTAAAAATGAAAAGCCGGAGAAAGACGGAAAGGTAGAGAGAGTTTGTTATTTGTCATTAAAAAACTACTGCACGTCGTCGAATTGGTTAAAAAAAGTCTTCTTTGGACCAAAAGAAGTAAATAATGAGGCACTTGGTAGAGTTTTAATAGTAATAACGGTGGCGATGGCATTCGGATGGCGTGGCTGCCTTTGCGGTGCTGCTATAACCGTGGTTCAGCGCGAGATCTTGTTTCTTCGGCGGCTGCGTCATGCGCCCGCTGCATGCGCCGTCTGCGCTCCTGCTGCAGCAGCTGATGCGCCGCCAAGTCCATTTCCTCGCGCGTCATGTCCAAGGCCTCTTGCATCTCGCGCGACGTGTATCGCACGAAGTCGGGGTCGCAGTACTTCCCCAGGCCCTGCTCAGCCAACACCTGCACGCAAGTCATGTTATTTATTGCAAAAATAATTAGAACCCAAAACGCATCGTATGAACAATATTATTAATTTTATATAATTTTTTGTAATAACTGTATATACATTTTTGTCGAATACATTCAGGTACTTGCATCTATCAACTGAGCAATATTGTCATGTCCATTATCTATATTATTAGACCTTTGTGAAACAAATACAATTGTTAGAAAAAAAATCACACATAGAATAGCAGCTGTCCCAAATTGATATATTTTTGTCGTATTTCTATGAACTCAAGTGGTTACGAATCTAATTGAAGCATTACTCGTGTATATAAATTTGTATGTTTCGGATGAGTATCTTTGAAAAATAATTATTCTGCCTAAACAAATTTTATATCATATAATTATAATGCACGCAAATATCAGGTTGGCAATTAAGTAAGTGCGGCTTTTTGTTAGAAAATCAGTGATATTTTTTATAGAACTAAATAACTTCATTATGAAATGCATTGTTTTGTTCACAGACTTTTTGTGATATTTATCCCACTTTTGGTTTTCATTAGCAAAACCTGAATTAGAAACAATTTGACACCATCATTATTATTGAAGTTTTTTAAAGGAGTTTTGTGAAGATCGAAAATAAAAGTAATAAGATGGTGTAAGGTCAGAACTATATAGTGAATGTGGAAAAACATCCCAACCAAGTTCCAATAATTTTTGCCAGGTGGCCAAAAATGTGTTTTGTCAATAATTGAATAATTCAATTCGTTTTTTTCAACTGCTTTGTTTAATTTGGTCAGTTGTTTAATGTCAAAATTGATTGTTCGATTGGTGATTACACTTCAAAGGAGACAATTTTTAATCAACTTCAACTGTACGACCACCATTTTTAATTTTTGAGTAAAAAACACCAGAACGAAATTTGGCAAACCAATTTCGATACTGCCCTCTTTTTAAGGCTTAGTAACCATAAACTTCGCATTACCTCTTGCAAACTTAACATGCATTTTTACCAAAGTAGACAATTCATTTTTAATCATCTTCAAAGTGTACGACCAACGTTTTACATCTTTTAGTGAAAAAAACACCAGGACAAAATTAGTCAAACCAATTTTGACACTGCCCCTTTTTTAAGGCTTAGTCACCATAAACAACTCATAACTTTTTGCGAGCTTAACATGCATTTTTACCGAAGTAGACAATTCATTTTTTAATCAACTTCAACTGTACGACCACCGTTTTTAATTTTTGAGTGAAAAAACACCAGAACGGATTTTGGCAAACCAATTTTGACACTGTCCTTTTTTAAAGCTTAGTCGCGCTAAATCAGTATAACTTTTTGCGATGTTAACATGCATTTTTACCAAAGTAGACAATTCATTTTTAATCAACTTCAACTGGACGATCACCGGTTTTCATCTTTGAGTAAAAAATACACCAGGACGAAATTTGGCAAACCAATTTTGACGCTGCTCCTTTTTTTAAGTCTTAGTCACCATAAACAACGCATAAATTTTTGTGAGCTTAACATTCTTTTTTATCTTTGCATCAATTAAAAAGCAAAGTTTGACAAAAATTTTCGATTTGATTTTCCATTTTTCAACGACGCCAAACAAAAATTAAACAATCAGTCAAAAAACAATTTTCACAGATTGCTAGCTAAATTGTGTACTATCCAATAATAAAAGATGTTAAAAGGTGTTAAATTTCGACTACATTAGCAAACCTAAAAAAATAATTGAAACCATCTAGGAGTGAAAACCGCACTTACTTTGTTGCCAGCCTAATATGTAGTATTTTACTGTAGTATTTTATCAAGTTATGCATGCTTTATTTCTCATAAGAATATTTACAATAAAACTATTTTTGCAATTTAAGGGGGTATTCTACTGTAGAATTTTGAAAAAAATCGAATTTTTTTTCATATTTTCAAAAATGAATATTAAATATGTCATTTAAAGAATTTTTCAAAATTACTATTATTTCCTGAGTTATAGCCGTTTTAGTGACGTGGCCTCGGTTCGGGTCCGACTTGTCTCAAAACTTTGAACGCGTTTTTCTCGGAACTACTTTTTTCGAGCTGGCGGTAAGGATATCTCGAGTTCTAATGAACCGATTTACTTCAAATTTGGAGAGGATCTTCTCTATACATAGCTCTAGCGCGTGGACCTTGCCCAAAACTATAACTTTTCATTTAGTATTTTTAAAAAATTCGGAATTGTTAAAAAAAACATGAAAAAAAATAAAAAAATTTTCAAACTGCCGCCATACAAACAAAATTTTTTTTTAACTTATCCAAGGGTCATACGATAGCGGCATCTATAATAATTAAGAATTCATCTATTTTTTATGTTTCAAATCACCAGGAGGGTTGGAATCATGCACGCCAGGACACTCTCTTCTTTTGAGCCCCCACTTTGACTGCTTATAACTTTGTGAATTTTAATTTTTTTTCTCTAATAATTTTTTGTGTAATAATAAAATATCAATAAACAAATGATAAAAAAATCTATAGTAAAAATATTATTTGTTGCCTTTATACAGCGCTTCAAAAACCGGGCGAAATTCATGCCACTACAGCAGAAGACTCCCTTAAACTGAATAAAATAGATGCTTTCCAGTATAAAGTTTTCAAATATTTTGTTTGTATTAATACGCTATAGAACCATAATTTGCCAGACCATATCAAAATTATTGTTTCTGGTACAGCTTAAATGCTATACCCAAAAAACGTATATTTCTAAAAATATAATTTCCCTAAATTTCTTACCCTGCCGACAAGACTCTCCGCGGATCCGATCACCTCGAACGAGTCGGGCCTGCGGTCCGCGGGACTGCCGGGCATCGAGCGCGCCAGTCGCTCACTCCCTGCGCTGCCATTGGGCTCTCCTACCGGCGACACTGAAATATGTCACGTAACCCCATGGATATCACAAATAACATATGCAATTCAAATTTATCACCAAAACACATACACTAGGTCCTCACAAATCAAGCTATACAATACCGAGAAATTTTACTCTAAAACTTTTACAGTACCTACAGATTTTCTCGTCAAACTAACCAAAGATAGTAATTTATTTTTAGTACAAAAACTGAAAACAATTTGAATGAAAATATCAACAATTTAGTTGATTATAGTATTTATGTATTCATACTAATTTTGTTTTTTTTTGGCATCAAGATTTTCATTTAAAAATTTATTTCAAGAACCTAATATTTACCGGAGTTAGTTGCAAAAGTTAGTTATATTTGCAAAAGTAGCCATACTCATAAATCTTAAAAAGTTTTAAAATATGTAAACATCTCATTTTAAGAAATTTGATTTATCATGTTGATTTGTTCAGATCATTTAGTTCAAATATGCAATGTATTGTATAAATGCTGAGAGTATGCAAATAACACGTAATTAATTTTAAATACACCTCAATGATTTAGTATTTGGTATATTCTTGCTTAATTTTAACATGCATCATGCCAAACATTTTCTGTAACATTCAAATGCATCAAACATTACTCGCTAACATGCTTGTTCGGTAGTAGTTTCGTTTAAAGACTATTGTTTACAAAAAAAACAATAATAAAATAGTATAAATGTATTACGACATAATGTTGTATCATATAATATACACATATGTAACAATACTTGATTAGCATTTGAAGATCTAAAATACAAATGTAGTAGTAATTTAAACGCAAAGTCATATATGTGTGGTTTATTCATATGAGATACCTAACGATAAAAATGAGTTGCATGGAAGTGTGATGAGCGATTTTATTATTACATTTTATGAGAGAATACATTTGAAGAAATATGTTTTAAAATTTTGAAAATAATAAAATTTCATACTTTAGTAGCAATGAATAGTTTCTTTTTTCTTTAATTTGTGCAGTACTTAAATTTATAGTCATAATTGCTAATGGTCTAGTAAATTTCATTCGTGATTTTGTCCCGGTTCAAATATGTGCACAACACATTTTATTATCAGGTATCTCCAAAGAAGAGAATTTTATTCATTAGTAGTCAAATTACAAACAGATCGAGCGGTTACGACGTTTAGAAGAATTGACACAAGAATAGCGGCGAGCGGGGCGACCCGGTCGACAAAGCCATGCACGCGTTTTGACATTAAATAATACAAATAAAATATTGCCCGTCATCAGTTATTTGTTACCATGTTTAGTGACAATCACAAGAAATATATTTAAATTAAACTCATTATATTGTTCCAAGAGTAAACTAATTTCGATGCTAATTGGAGTATTTTATGCTGATACGCCATCGATTCCAAAGTTCCACATAAAGCTCTAAATTCTATACACTCAATATGATCTCAGAATATTTATTTTGCTCAAGCAGCATGCGTTTTTCGTACAATATTTTAACGCCAATTGCGTCATGCACGTTTAGAGTGAATCAGATTTTAATAAGATATTTGCTGGTGACATGAAACTTTTTGTCACATTACAGCCCATAGAAATTTTCGAAAATTTCCTAATATGAATGGCATGATACAATCGGCTAGTGATATTAAAATTACCAATAACTCTTATTATATTGTTTGAAAATCACAGCTGTTTGGCGTAAGTTGGATTGGATTAGGGTATGTTTACGATTAGACAACTGACATTAATAGCGGACATCTGACAGCCATTACGTCACGGTGCTTTAAAGAGACAGTTAGATTAAGAGAGATAGATAGTTAGTAAGACATTTAAGATAGCTAGAGAGATCGGAGCTGCCAGTCTGACTGTCTGACCTCTGCCGTGAAATGAGGCCCTGTGGTTCAGATGCAGTCGCAGTCTCTCCTTGGGGTCTTCTCCGTTCGGTGGCGTCGCGTTTTCTGGAAGGAAGCCGGCGGCAGCCATCGCCTGCGCTTGGGCGAGACGCAAGCCGCCGGCTACGCCGCGACGCGACGATCGACCGCCACTATCCGACAACTTGCTCGACGATCTGAAGTGCCAACGATTTACACGGTCACAGAGGTTGCCACGTGAGTTATAAAACTACTGTATCATTTTATGGCACTTCACGCGAAGAACATAGATAATCTCTAAGATTTTGTTTTCATTCAATTAAATTTCAAGTCACCAATTAGCACGACTTGCAAATGATTATTTACTTGCATATTCCACACCTATATCATGTGTTTTAATTGTATCTCATCAAAATAATGAAATAAACCGTTTTCAATACATAAAATCATAATTGCCAACTTGAAAAACTTTAATAATTGATTCTCAAATATATACATTTTGCTATACCAACACTTTATTAATTTTAAACTGATGTTTAAATATTTAAACATATTACTCATATAAAAATAATTGTATGTGGCAACCCCCAAATTTAATAGCGAGGAGGGTAATTCAGGTTTACATATGGGGTGCAGTGTCGCGATTAAGTGGATGTTACAAGACAAGTTGTGGATTGTTATACAGGTTTGTTTGCATGTGAGGACTATCGCACAACACATTTTCGGGTCGCCCAAACTCTGTTACACTCAAATAAGTAAAATAAATCAGAAAACCAAACTGAATAATATACTTAAACTTATAAAAACACTTTCAAATATTAGGCGATTCAAAAAGAAATAAACTGTAATAAAAATATTGAGAAAATTGCGCTTCTCCATAGAGTTGTTAGCGTAGCGCGCTTTGCTTACCGTTATAATTTGGATGAAGTAAACCTCCCTTAACCGATTTGCTGAAACGTAAACGAGATATCCAATATTAATGACCCGATACTGCTTCTTCATTATTTTAACACACTTGATATGTTAATCGTTTAACGCATGCCATATATTGCTGACAATAAAACTATTTAATATTTCCTTATAAATATCTAGATCATCAGTTATTATATGCCATGGCTAACAATGCATATATCTATGTATTTTTTTAATTTCATATTTAAGACATGATGTTAAAATATTATATGTAATTGAAATGTTATTGGTAAAAATGAAAACAGAATCGGGTCACAATTTAGTATACGCCGTGCGCATTTATCGTGTGTGCTTGTTCATGTGATGGATCCATAGGGATGGGCCGCGGTTTATTATCGTTTGTTAATTTGATATAGAAATGTAATGAATTGAAATGTTTTAAAAGATAAATACAGTAAAGCACCAAATGTTGTATATTGACACCCAACAATATGCCATGCAAACTAAATATAAAAAACAATAAATGAACTTATGAATATATTTGTTAGAGCAGCTTTCCATTAGTGCAGAGCAGCACATGTAAGTACTCAAATTATACTTATTTGATTTGCAAGTTTTTAAATGTGTGAAAAAACTTTATTGGCATTAATTTTTAATAATATAAGCGCATAACATATTGATGGTATAGAATATATACACATGTATTTTCGTTAATATACGTACTAGATATATATATATATATATATATATATATATATATATATATATATATATAACAATAAATTTGTACCTATTTGCATAGAAATTAGTTTATATAACTATAAATAATAATATGTTAATATAAACGGCATATTTTTAAATTTATGTATGTATCAAATTATCCGTATAATATTTTCATGAATGTTACAATAATTTTGTTCTTTACTTATTCATGATTCATTTTCCATCAGAAATGTGTTGAAAACCCTTTGCAAAAACTAGTGCTTAAAAATTCTGATGATTGTTTAATATTGCTGTTTTTGTTCAGAACAGAATCAGTTTATCGAAAAAAATATTTTTCAAGTTAAAAAATATCTTTAAGCTAAATTTTTGGTTTTATCATAGAGGGTAAATAGAGAACAAATGTGCTTTACCCTGTTTTAGTGTTATCCACACTCAAAAGGGGGTCTACTACTACTGTACCCATATTTGTCACTCTTTTTAAAGAACTTATTTTTTACTATAATACACGTACTTTGAACGTCTAATAATTTTTCAATATATATTTTTATGGAAACGTATTTGTGATCTAGTTGAGAATCAATTTTCTACGCGTTTATTTTGTTTTCATTTCATTTATTCAAATTAGTCAGGTTAATCTTTTCTATATTATATATTTTTATAAATTTTATCTAGAATTAAACCCAGGGGTGAATTTACGTGCTACAGTTAGTGGCGCCCCTATGGAGTGCGAGAACAATTAAAATTGAAGTAATCACAAAGTGGTCGTGCTTGCGATCTATTTATACTTCTTTTATCTATGGGTTTTACAATAAAGTTAAATTAAAAATATTTAATTCGATAAACTGACTGTTTGCTGATCGCAAAGCTCTAAATTATTGAAAAAATTAACTAACTTATTAAATACTTGAGTTGCAAATGAAAATTTAAATATTTTATCTAATAAAAACTAGTGCAAACAAACTTTTGTGCCTTGAAATATTCAAAAGCGCACAAGTCGGTAAAAAATATTTGACTATATTGTTAAATTATAATAACTTTTGACTCACTCCGTAGCCGGCCTATCGGCTCCGTTGAAGACAAGCGGCCTCATCGGAATGATTTCCGAATTGGCGCTGGCGACGCTCTTCGCGACGTGATTCATGCCTTCGGTGACCGCCCGCTGGAGCGTCCCGTACGGAAGATAATCGATGGAAGACGCGGGCGAAACTTTGATGTGCGTCGAATTCACCTTTAGCGATCGACCGTGACCGCGGCGCATCGACGACCACACGCTTCCGAAAAGCGTATGGTTTCTCTGAAAATGGTAAGGTAAGTATAATCTTAGTGAATTATATTGAGTTAATATTTAGATATTTTGTATATATACGAGGGTCTGAAAGCTTTATGACCTCAACACAGTTTTCAGTATGTCTCGTCGTTTACATATATTTTGTAAAACCTGTTTTTGAGCTAATTTGTTTTTGTATGATTTTATTTTGAAAACTAGCGGTGCACGGCAAATTGCTGGAACTCCCGTACCGAAGATTTTAAAAAAGATTACAATCTTTTTAAAACTAGATTTTTGGGAATTTTGAAATTCTTGAAGTTTTTGAAATATCTTTTTTTATTTTGAATTTGTTTGATAATTGTGAACTTATTTTAAAGCAGTCGCGCTGCGTAGTTGTTTTAAATAGTTGGATTTGCAAAGTTTAATATACTAATGGCTTTTAACTTTTTTTTACTATATTATTATTAACTTCACGTAGGGTAAGTTATTGTAATGGGCCGAAAATCGAAATTGAAAATTTTTACATTTCTCGACGTTTTGAAGGTTTCTGAACATTTTGGCATACCTCAGAAAAAATGGATGTACGCGTGTGTGTGTATGTATGTATTGATACAAATATCTAGTCACGTTTTAGGGCGCACGGATCAACCGATTTGAATGGTTCAAAAGACATTCGATTCCTATTGATAAAGAGATGAGCTGATCAGTTTTTGGCAAAGGCAGGTCCAGCGGTTACGGATATAAAGAACAAAGAGTGCAGAAAATAAAAATCGAGTTTTTGAGAGAACGGAGCATCCGATTTGAATGTTCTAAAAAAATTCAATTAGTAATGATTGGGAAAAGTGTTTATCAGATTTTGGAAAAGGCAGACCCAGCGATTTCAAAGATACGGAGCTAAATGTGCAAAAAATGGGAGTTTTTGAGAGAACTAAGCGTCCGATTTAAATGATGCACTTTCTGCTTGTCTTAACAAAATAGTTGATTTTGAAAAAAAAATTTTTTTGTTTAAACTTTTTTTTTTCAAAAAAATTTTTTTTGTATATCGAAAATAATATAAAATAATATTTTATTTTTAATTCTGACTAAAGTTCTAATATACTTTGAACAAATCATTTCAATTTGCAATTCAGTTTATATAATTATTATAAATATTAGACAATGTTACAATATTAATAATAATCTATTTCAAAACATTCAGTATTCTTCGAACACTTCGTTACGGTACGGAAAGTTCCAGCAATTTGCCTTAAGGCACGATGCCATACACCCAACTAGTTTATATAAAATTTAAATATATTTCTAATTTTATTACAATCTTTTAGGCATTTTATGTGGCAAAATTTGTTTATATTATGTCATTAATTTCAATTTCAAACTTCGAAGACCATGCAGTCTAAATCGTATCTGTGCAAAATTCCTTACTCGTACCGGCTTAATAAAGAGCGTTTTATGGTTTTTGTTGATGAATACGAATGAATTATGAATGATGAGTAATGAATAAATTCAATTCTCCTAAGTTTTTGCTCAAATTAGAAAGCACTAAGTGGTGTTTTCATGAACTGTTCCATCTCCATTCTTAGCAGGCAGAGACTTAATTTTATAAATACAATTCTTACTTTCATGCATTATTTTTTTACATTATCTGTTACTTTAATAATTATGTTTGACTTGGTAACTAATACCTAAAGAGAAGTTTTTCTCAGACTGAAATTTATATAGTTTTTTACGACAAAGATTATGGATGATAGACTAAGGCACAAAGTTTATTATAATTCAATTACTAAATAAATAATTTAAAATATTTTCCAAGTATTTTTCAGTAATGCTAATATAAGTGCGTATTGAAATTACCCTATGCATTGGTTCAGGATTGTCGTCTATCAGTTCTTCTAGATTTCCAGAAATAGCTCTCTTCAACTCCGGTCCGGCTTCGTGCAACGTCCGCAGGCCAGCCTGCAGCGTTACAGTATTATGTGATTCTTTGTCACCATCCTTTAATTCTTGCTCTTTCCTCTTCTTGAATCTTCTGAAGTAATCCTGTATGAGGAAAGTTGCATAGAATTTACCTACAGTAACCTCATCATCCACTCCTGGTGGCGGCACTACTTGATCAAGAAGCTTAGGACTCGTTCGCTTCCAGATCTTTTTAATAACTGCTCTCAGTTCACCGTTTGCGTCGTCGATATTGCCTTCCGTTTTAATTTTGAGGGAAGTTCGAACAACCGCAAATAGAGTTGCATTAAAAAGCACAGTTCCATCGCTGTTTAAAGGCATGTTCATAGACACAAGTCTTTTGCAAGCAACACGATGCGGACACAATTTACCGAAGCCGAGTGGCGGAGATATTTTTCTCAAGAGCGTGACAACGTCCAAGTGTTTGATTCGGCCTTTTGCATCTGGATCATATTCACTCCATAACCTGATAAACTCGTCGAGATGATGTGGTCCCAAAATAGACCAATCACGAGTCAGGTAATCAAAATTGTCCATAATAACAGCCACAAAAAGATTGATAATCTAGAAATTGTATTTTTAAGTAAAAAAGGCATACTTTCAAATAGTTATTATTATGAATAAGATACTCACTAAAAAGGAACACAACACGTAAAAGGAGATAAAATATGGGAAGGCAATATTTGAACCGCATCCTTCTTTGGAATCTTTATCATCTGATCTTGGATCGCATTTCACTTCTCCAGGGCGTGATGAACATGACATCATAATCTCTTGCCACGCTTCACCTGTTGCAGATCTAAATAATACAAGCACTGCTTGAGGAAAACTCTGGAAGTGATTGTTTCTCGTGATGGCAGTATCGTCATCCATTGCTATTTTACCAAAAACCTGAAATAAAATCAATGTAATAACACACATACTTATTGAATTTGAGAGTCGTAAAATTTTGCATAACATACCTGCATTCCAATAACAGCATAAATAAAAAACAGCATTACAATTAACAACGCTACATATGGAAGAGCTTGAAAAGATTTTATGAAAGTCCACAGTAACGTCCGTATACCTTCGCCTCTACTCAGCAGTTTTACCAAACGCATTACACGAAATAATCGGAAGAAATTGATTGATATAAAACCAGACCCGGGCTAAAGAATGAACATAAGCATTACTTCATAATATTCAAAAACAAAAATAATTGTAACTTCATTTGTTATGTCGGTTCTCAAGGAACGTTAGTGAGGTTGAAACGTTAGTAAAACAACAATTGTGTTAAAATATTATTTTATCGTATTAATTTGGACATATTAACTTATTAGTAAACATTATTAGTCAACACGCCAAGACCTCATACACGTTCTGCAAAAACCAACCTTGACGCCGTTTCTTACATTGACTTCGGAGTAAACGATATCTATGAAACTTCCTAACACTATAATAAAATCGAATACGTTCCAAGCATCACCAAAGTAATTCTGAAAAAAAAAATCAATGGGTATATTAATAATAGGCAAAACTTATGGTTCTAGTTGAAGCTTTAACTTGTAAAGAAAGTATCATCACGTTCAAAAAGTAATTTCATTTTTCCCGAAAAAAATGAATTGTTCGTTTTGCGTTGACCACAGACCTAAAGTTGAAATTCTGTTCTTTTCAGACATAATTCAAATTGTTATACGGAATGAGCATGATTGCAGTACGCCAGAGCAAAAACCAATTTGAAATGCTTTGATCTGACTTGTTTGATCAAAACTACAATACGATCGTGAAGTCGGTATTTAGTGAAATGTCATAAAATTTAACAGCTTTGGCTGTACTGGCTTATTGAATCTTTGGTAATCAATTTTAATGTTTAAGTTTTCAATATTTTTTAAAATAGTAAAGCTTACCTTAAATCGAAATGCTGCTAGTTTGAAGACAAATTCGAGTGCAAAAACCGCTGTAAATATCATATTTAGAACATCCAACGCATGGGTGTACATGTCCGGTTGCCTATGGAACTTCATCGCTAGTGTTATTGTATTTATCATAATCAATATAAATATCGTGTATTCGAATGGTTGCGACGTGACGAACCACCAGACTTTATATTGTATTCTATGCTTCGGAATGTAGCGTCGTACAGGTTTTGCTTTTAGCGCAAACTCTATGCAATTCCTCTGATTTTTATCCAGCTCGCAATTTTTATATTCCTGCTCACCCTCATTCTGGAATGTGACGATAACGAAACCGACGAATATATTAACCATGAAAAACGCTATTATAATAATGTAGATTATATAATATGCTGCTACAATTGGACGGTAGTTGTGAATGGGCCCGACGTTTTCGTTATTAGAATCGATCGAAACGTAGAGTAGGCTGAAATTTAAATAAATCGTGAATTAAAAACGATCAAAAATAAATAGAGTATTTCATTTTTCTTATCCATCTTACTTTGGCCAGCCTTCAAATGTTGAAACGGTAAACAAAGTCAGCATAGCTTTAGCAACATCATCAAAATGAAATTTGTTCCTGATCCAGATCCGTTCACGCATTTCGGGCTTATTTATGTCACCATCTTCAAATACTACATATGTACCCCTTAGGAATAAATATTTAAATAAATGATTAATAAATTTTAACATTTTACTAGAAGAAAATAATTGTACGTGAAATAGTCAATTTGGAGTAGCGGTTATACGTATATTGCATTGCTAATACTTGTAAGTTAAACTTGAATTAGACACGTTTTGTTAATTACAACATCAACATACTTTTTTAAAAACTTGGACTCACGTTATATTAATGATCTATTAACTAAAGTAATATAAATAAATGTCGACACCAGATGGTAATGCAATATTATCAATCTTCCTTGAAAATCGCGTTTTATTGAGTCGATCAGTAATTGAGCGCACACTAAGGAAACAAAGTGTCATTATATCATTTAATATTAATTACATGTATCTTGACACCCTTAATGTTGATAAGTTTAGCTTTATTTCCTTTCTATAGGGTAAGTTATTGTAATCGTCCAAAAATCGAAATTGAAAATTTTTGCATATCTTCACGTTTTGAAGGTTTCTGAACATTTTGTGTATGTGTGTGTAAGTATGTATGGATACAATTTTTTGTCCACGTTTTCAGGCGCACGGATCAACCGGTTTGAATGGTACAAAAATTCGACTTCTATTGATAGGGAGATGTGCTGATTAGTTTTTGGCAAAAGTCGGTTTAGCCGTTTTAAACTTACGGAGCAAAGAGTGCAGTAAATAAAAATAAAGTTTTTGAGAGAATGATTCAAAAAACATTTAATTTGTAATGATAGGGGGAAGTCGTTTTGGAGATACGGAGCTAAATGTGCAAAAAAGGCAGTTTTTGAGAGAAATAAGCATCCGATTTGAATGATTCAAAAAACTTTCTGCTTGTGTGGCGAAAAGATTGTCGAGAAAAGAAAAAAAAATCAAATTTTTTGTTTTTAATTTCCAAAAATTTTTGAATATCGAAAATAATTCAGATTTTCAACATTTTAATTTGGTACGGAAAGTTCTAGCAATTTGCTTCAAAACGCGATGCGATACACCAAACACCACTAGTTTTATATTTGTATAGACGTTCTCATAGATGTTTATGACAAGAGCTTATGGCGAAATTATCTATGTAAATCTTTGTAGTTACCATCCAAGTTTTTAAATATTTTTGTTGCTTAACGCTATTCCATATTAAGATTGACTTTCCTATATATTTTATTTTTATATAAATATAATAAAAACTTACTGGCATTCAGATTCAATCATTTTGGATCCATCGGAGCAGTAGAAAAACTTTCCCTGTACAACATATCAGAAAGCTTCATTGATAAAAATACTCATTATTCATTAAATCACATGTTGTTGAAATATTAAAATTAGTAGTAGCATGCAAGCAATATTGATAGTATATACAATGGTTTTGTTATTTATTGCCACACAATAACTATAAAATAGAATACACGCATGTGCAACAAACTATTTACATAACTTGTAGTCATAACCAGCAATAGATGAACTCGACAGTACCTGAATGCCTCATACGAAGATTCATATCCGCATATAAAGAATTCAACAAATTACATTAAGTGGCTCTCAATCTACGTACATATAAGGGAAATAACTATGTCTACTTAATTTACGAAGATATAAGGCTGACTATTGTATTAACTACTGTTTGGGCGTCATAGCGATGTAGAACAAAACACGTATCGGGAGGAACAACGTCTGAAGGATATTGCTTTGATAAGTGGATTATTCAAGCCCTGAGAATAATTGGAAGATCCGAATAATCATAAGTGGTGAAATGTAAGAAAGAGGTGCAATTTCATTAAAAAAGTAAAAAAAAGTAAAACCAGTTAATTACTCATATATTGAAGAGCAAGAATTTTTCATACAGTAAAAACTTTTTCTGTCTATTATTTCACCACCTACAATTACGCAAACACTTCCTTTATTCTCAGGTCTGAAATCATCTTAATAAAGCAAAAATTTATGGTATAATTTGTATTTTAACTGTGTTTATACTTTTACATATTGCATATTTGCCTTCTAGTTGCAATACAATTTAACTTATCTATAAGTAGGTATGTGTTGTAATCCACAAATCTGGTATATTTAGAGGTATAAAAATGCTAATATTATATACATAAGGCTTTGAATTGAAGTCAGTATTAAACTAGAAAGTTAAAATCGTAAATGCTTAAGAGGCACACCTAGAGTGAAATTTTCAATTTTTCCATATTTCTATTCTATCTTAAATAGTTTTTGAGTTACAGCCATTTAAAGAGTATATATATATATATAATATTAGTATAACGATCATTTTATCTTTAAACGCGTTTTTCTCGAAACAGCATTTTCCGAATTTGCTGCAGCGATTACTCAAAAACAAATGATCCGATCACCATCAATTTTTTTTACATGTTCTATATATAGTTTTCCGTGAAATAAACTATCTATTTTTTGATCGGATCAAATTTCGAATTTTGCCAGTCCAAAAACGACCAAAATTTTGGGTAAAATTTGACTTTTTTTTAAAAAACGCCGCCATTTTGTCAATTTTTGATTTTTTTTATTGTAGGTCATTTTACAGACAATATTATTTAGTTTAACGAGATTTTTTTTTAAATTTTATCCACGTAGAAGGCCGGAATCACTGCAGCAGTGAAGGGCATTTTTTCGCGCCGTTGGAGATCGACGATAACTTAAAAAGTATTTAATTATTTTCTTCAAAAATTTACTATGTATTTTTATAACATGTATAAATATATTCTTAGAATTTTTAAATGATTGATAAAGTATTTTTTTTAATATAAATTCCCAAAAATCACCTTTTATACACTAGTTGTGCCCCTTAATTAATTAAACTATACACGTGTTTTTAGTCACAATGCAATTAGTTGATACGTTTTGATGTTATTTTCAATACAACATTATAATATTATTACAACGGTATGAATTTTAAAAAAATCTTATTTTTATGGGAAGA
Organism: Ctenocephalides felis; assembly: GCF_003426905.1. Taxonomy (NCBI): domain Eukaryota; kingdom Metazoa; phylum Arthropoda; class Insecta; order Siphonaptera; family Pulicidae; genus Ctenocephalides; species Ctenocephalides felis. Next base: position 143,979,437 of record NW_020538040.1, read on the forward strand.
AAATTTATCATTATAATTTGAGTATTTTAATAAATAAGTAGTAAAATTTTAGGTTTTGAAAGTGTAAAACATGATACTTTTTTATTGTATAAAAAATGTGGTACGCTCTGGAATCTGCCTTGGAGAATTAAGGGTATGGTACTAATAATAATATATGTGAGTGTCCTGTTTGAAATATTTAAGATTTTTATGTGTGCCCAAACGCTTAATGAATATTTGTTATTTTTTACATAACAGCTACATTTAATGCTTTACTAAACATCGCCCCTAATACAACTTTGACAAATTTCTAATAGCAAAACTGGATGGATTACAACACGAATACATAACAGTGATCTTATAAATATAATGTGGGATATTTAGTTACGTTCAATCGATTTCTACTTGATTTTCAATATAAACACAGCTATAACACAAGTTTTACATAGGTTGCTGTTCAACTATAGGATTGATTTTAGGATCTAAGAGAATAGGATTAAGGGAAGAGGTATTGGATGGTTCAGAGTTGTGATATAGGTAACATGCAATACAAGATGGTATTCGACTGCATCGATATCTGTCATGCGTCCACGCGTTTCCTCACGTCTGAAATGCGAAGCGAAGTGATAATGCCTTTCTTTGATAGTGCAGCGATTGTAAAGAATTTAGCCAGAGCGATATAGAGAGCGTATAATAATACAATTTGTGTACAATGTTGACTAATTTAGCAGTATACATTATTTTTGTTTTGTTTACCTTGAACAGCTGCACTCCGATAACGGCGAACATGAATTGTAGCAGATATGTTACCAGCATGATATTGCCGATCGTCTTAATGGCGACTATCACGCATTTCACTACATACTAGCGTTGAGGAGCAGGTAGAAGGATGGAACAGACAAAGAAACAAAATATTTTGCTAATTCAAGAGTCAAATACAAGAATAGGTACAACCTAGTTGAATGCGGCTGGTAAATTATTTAAACTGTCTTATTATGTGGTATTACAGCAAAACGGCTAACATTGGCAGAAGGGCGGGCTGGTTCTCGGACATAGTCTGTGCATAAAATTCAAGAACACAAATGGTGCCGGTTGATAAATATAAATGAGTATAATACTTCAACACAAAATCCAAAAACAAAAACAAAAACGAATGTGCGTATAACGGATAATAGTGAGTGACGGAAATCAAATACGACTGAACGTCTCCCCAGGCGATCAAATGCACCTTAGGGTAAAGCTTTTGAGGCAAAGTAACAGTTTTCATCCATCTTACCATCAATTACTTATCATCCCAGTGCCAGTTATTTTTAATAATCGTTAAGTTTTGTTTGTTGGAAAGTACGACTCCTAACTTCCGAATACAATAGCATTGCTTTTCATTGACACGTAAGATCATATAGTCATAGATATTCAGAAAGAAAGCCTGCATTAACCCCTTAACTTAAAATGACGAACAGAGCCCGCGTGCTATTGCTAGGCCAAAAGTAAATATTACGGGCATAGCCCGCGTACGATATTCGGGCCAGAAGCAAATATTACGCATAACGGGCATGGTGAACGCTAGTATTACAAAACATTTATTTATACGAAACTATAAAACACAAAATTATTTTTATTTTTGTGATAAACCGTATACTATGAGGGAAAATAGTCACAAATGCCGCGCGAGCTTGAACAACTTTGGGCCTACATTTTCGAATCTAAATCGTAAGTTAAGGGGTTAAAAGTGTTTGATATATCTATAAATGAATTTCTATGTCCTCCGTTTGTACAATGAAAAAACAATTGCTAACATGATCGGAAGCATCAATCTATCGTGTTCGTATGACTACAAGTCTAAATGGCTTTCGATCTATTCTGGAAAATGTAACAGTATGCATTGTGTACCATAAAGGCAGTGTTTAAAAGGCATGTGGTTGTGTGACTTATATTGGCTTATTAGGTACATCGACATATGTGGAATTTTGTCATTGATTTGATGATTTTACAAATTTGAATGATATCTATGATAATAAAAATATACAGAAGATATACATCTTCTTTGCGATAAAAATAACTACAACTAATTTGCCTATTCCACAAATATTGTATAATAAGCGCCACATCGTTCGTTCTGCCTAGCTCTTGACAAGAACTAGAAATTTAAAATTGTAATAATCATATTAATTTTGAATGGTATTGTTAATTTTAAATATTTACATTAGAGTTAAATCGCTGATAATTAAAATTATCAGGAGTTACTTGAAAATTTAAATATGGTGTTATCAACGTCCGGCAGCATATCGAATGAATGCACCTTGTGGTACTAGATAAAAATTTAATAAAATAATTATTATATATTATGATTTTATTGTATATACTTTGTACCTAACATTCTTGATTTACGTGAATAACATCATTTCATAGTGTAATAAAATTAAGTCAGCTACAACCTGAAGGTATAAACTCTTCTCGATTAAAATAAAAGTACGAATTTATGATATTTAACATATATTATATTACATTCTTCGTTTAATGTCAATCAAATGAAAGGATTCAAGTTTCTTTTATTCCATTCCTATATTTATGGCCAACTCATGGAAGTAAAAACGAAAATTTCAAAACTTTCTTGTAATTCTTGGTTTAGTAACAGAAACAAGATAACAGATTATGGAAAAAATTAACGACTAGAATAAATTTCTGTTTAGACCATTTTAGAAATATAAGCTTAAAAATAAATAAAAATTATATTTATACTAACCTGTCAGCACAATCTGTATGTGAATATATTTTGTTGTACATTATCTATATTTTTGTATGAATCAATAAAAAATCATAGATATCATAATATTTGTATCATTATCAAATGCTGATGACAAACAGCGAAAGTTTGAATTGCAGTTGAACACATATCACGCGACAATCACATGCTGTTAGTGAGCTAGTTATTTTTTGTGTTTTTTGTTCAGAATCCCATTATGTTCCCAAAAATGATAACTGTATGGTTAAATCGAACATAACGAATAATGCACAAATTATTTCTCATGTCTTTCCATGGACGTGTATGCATGTGATGTTGGGGTGAAAATCAGACACTCGCAGGTATTTACAAATGCAAACAAATGCTACCGGTTTTGTCCAAAGGTCGGTATAATTGTTTATAAGGTTAATGGAATCAGTTTGTGGATTTCGATTTTAAACTAAATCGCAAAACGCAAAAATGTCACAACTCTCTAGTTTCAAATAAAACGCAAAAATAAACGCCAGAAAATATCATAACTACGTAATCTATAATATATTGTGTGTCTTAAAATTTGAGTAATGGCGTGGTATTATATGATATACCGATTGAATTACTCGCTCAATAGCAAAACTTCCAAAAGCATGAAACTAAAAGCACTCTGTGATATTATACATTTTACCCATGAGCAAAAGCCTACAAGTTATTGTAAAATAATTGAAAATGTGACTTAGACATTGCTTTCATACAATGCTTAAAAATATTCGTTCGCTCTATTCAAATTACATATTTGCTCCTTCGTTACATTATGCGCTCTGATTTCATACATACATTATGTTTCATTCAAATAATCAGACAAACATACACATATACTTATATATATTCATAAAGTGCATAAAAAGCAACAAATTTGTGATAATTTATAAAATTTCTGACAATTTTCGAAACAACGTTATTAATTTATTCATTGCGTAAGTAAAATATTGAAACATCTAGCAATTTATTTTGCTGATACCTATTAAATATATCTTTTGAAATATAATCAGGTAAGGCATATGTAAGAAAAGCTTTATGAACGGTTGTTAACACATATTAAAAAATGTAGAACTGATTCGCACATTTTACTTCTTTAAAGGATGGAAAGACTTCCACTGTAATGCTCATAGGATTTTCTCTAATTATATTAAATTCATATTATTATAAATGGATATCAATATACATTTATGTACACAAACACAAACACAAACACACACATATATATATATATATATATATATATATATATATGAATAAGAAATGAATTGATTAAATATCATATAGTAATTTTTTTCACATCTCCACAAGTTTTACCAAAAATCTGATGAAAATCACACCTTACAGACTGTGTCTGGAAGCAATTCCGTTAGATGTGATTTTTTTTCAGATTTTGCCATATGATTTCAGAATTTATCTTTTCTACCTGTTCTAATGTATAATCAGGTAACAAAGCTATGATTTATATGAATACAAAAAAATGCCGTTAATAAGCACTATGTTGCGATATTCTATGTTTACTTATCTATGATCCTACCATTATTTACAACATTGCTATTAATAATTATAATATAGAGTATATTTGAATTCAGGCATTGCAATATTTTATAGACTTAATTCGAAACTAAATTCTTTTAATTTATGTACAGTCTATTGCACGTACATAGTTTTAAAAAGCTCGAAGTTCAAATATATTCAATTCATTAATTTTTACTGCAATAACAGTACTTGATAGATCCTAAACTCTAAATGCAACAGTACGGCAACAAAATTGTATAAAGACTTAGAAATGAGCTCGAAGCTTAGAAAAAAGCTCGAACGGCATCTCGTACGGCAACAAAATTGTAGAAAGACTTAGAAATGAGCTCGAACGGCAACTCGTACGGCAACAAAATTGTAGAAAGACTTCGAAATGAGCTCGAAGCTTAGAAAAAAGCTCGAAGTTCAAATATATTCAATTCTTCAATTTTTACTGCAATAACTGTACTTGATAGATCCTAAACTCTAAATGCAACAGTACGGCAACAAAATTGTATAAAGACTTAGAAATGAACTTAAAAAATACTACTAAAATAATTTTTATAAATGCTATTCCTTGTAAAATCCGTATAACGATTACATTATTATATTGATGAATTCCGAGGTTAATAAGTGATATTTTTTGTAAATATCGAAATTACATGCAAGCAAACTCTAAACTGATATTTAATTATGTCATTGATATCCATTAGTTATAATATTATTTTAAGAATATTTTTAGTCCTGAATCATGCACAGTGGTAGTCTTCCTATATGGTTCTGTATTTTTTACCAGTCGCTCACTCATTCAGGCGCTATAACCACTCCGGAAGGAAGGTGACAAACAAAAGAAAAATAATAATAAACATGGAGAGCTTTGAACCCAATCTTGTCCTGAATTTGGCGTGCTGGAGATTAATCAAATACCCAAAGGTGCATTTGCGGATTAGACATAACCAGCAGCGATATTGGCAGTGCCTACCTTAAACAATTGCACGCCGATTACCGCGAACATGAACTGTAGGAGACAGGTCACTAGAACAATGTTGCCAATAGTCTTAACGGCCACGATCACGCACTGGACTACATGCTACGGGATAGAATTATATGAGAACAGAAGAACAGAACTGATAAACAGAACAGCAAACAGAAAAATGAAAATGAACAAAACGAGTGAAAAACTCAAACGTGAGAAGAAACTCTTGTGTTGTTACGCATAGCTGCTCCGACTCGTCAACATCGTCCACGAATCAAACGAGCCGACCCCAACTGCCTGGTTTATATTATGATAATGCATTGTTTTATCCTTTTAAATAAATAGGATTATAGTTAAATATAAAAATGTATTTAGTAATATTCAGTAAAAACAGCGGCGTAAAGCAATAGCATGATCAACCCATCACTCATAAATATATGTAACATTAACCCTTTCAATACGGCGATATTTTCACTGAGTGACACTGCTGTACGAGCAGTGGCGGATCCAGGGGGTGGGTCACGGGGGTCATCACCCCTCCTGAGCTTGTTTTAAGACATAGATAGAACACTAATTCAGCAATAGTATTACTTCATAATGATTTTATTTATGTATTTTGTTACCAAACACATTCTATAAATTCAATATGTAACTTATTATAGACGAACGGCAGAGTCAAAGGCTCCTATAATTTAAGTCATTATTACGAATATATGTTCTATACATAATTTAGTTATGTGACCCTAGCGCCAAATTGGATCCGCCACTGTGTACGAGCCAAGACGCCGAAGGTTTTGTTTCGCAAAATATTTCAAGGTTTTTTAAATTATCATCAATAAAAATGCATTTAGTGAAATATCTTGAAGTTCGAAATAGCTTGAACACTCAGACAGTTGTCGACTCTCGCAGAAAAAGGGCTAATATTTGATGTACGATGTACTGTATATATAAAAAACTTAATTTTGTAGAAACAACAGGCAAAACAAAAAGATTTGAGTTAATATTAAAATAATACGTATCTTTTCTAAAAAGTTGCAAATCACTCTCTTTCATATTAATTTCGAATTTACGACATCTTCAATTATATAATTTTAATTTTTATTTAATTCAATATTGAATTAGAATAATACCACTGTTGAATCTTAAAGCAGTAGTAAGATGTGATTGAAGAATTATTTTGGAGCAGACAAAACCATGTACAGTCTTAAGATGCAAAAATAGTGAAAGAAATATTTTCAATTTAAATACGTTATAGGAATAGAAAAGTTATACGCTATAGAAAGCTAATAAGAATAATTTATAAGTAAAAAATATATATTTTTTAATTATAACCAGAAATCAAATATTACGGTAATTAAAATTAAATGATAACGTTATTTTGCTTTTTATTTCAATTTGAAAAATATCTTTAGGGGTTGATGCTAAAGCTTTACACCGAGCGGTAATATTTCTGGAAGGTAAGCATTATAATTATTAAAACTAAAAAATGAACGATATATTAGCAATAAGATTCTTTTATACCTTAAGACCTTTCGCTCGATTGATTGCACGAAGAGGTCTCAGCACACGCAATACTCTCAGAATTTTTACAACGGATATGGCCCCAGAACTGTAAGTATATCAGATTTAAATAAACGATCAATTTCAACATAGATTAACAAGTATAAACTGTATTAAGTATAATTATAATAATTAATGGACCGATGCTGCCGCATAACAGACAAACATTATGGCAATGCCACGCCATGAAGAACTTTCTATACTAATTCGTTCTAAATATTGACAAAAGCCATGTGGTTGCTGTAAAATCAGACGTTTTTCTCAGGTTGTCAGGTAGAAAACCTAGAAATCGCACAAATGTCAAAAAAAAATACGATTTTATATAACAGGGTCTTTGTGACCAAGCTTTATAACATACGAGTGACATTGCAGTTTATGAGTAAAACGCCTGATTGCACAGCAAATACATGATACTTTGACACTATTTAGTATGGTTCAGTAGCAAATGTATGGAGGTTGGAGCATAACATGACCTTGCCATAACATTGGTCTGTTATGCGGCAGAATAAGTAATTTCTCATACGATTAAAATGTTAAATAATGTTACTAAATTCTATTAAAGTATGTATAATAAAACAAAATAGCTTTAATGATTTATTAGACTCACCTGAAGTAAATTGATATAAGAGACACACATACAACTAACAAGTCGAGAAGATTAAACGCTGACCGACAGAATGCACCTTTATGCAAGACGAAACCATATGAAACCAATTTTAACAGTAACTCCACAGTGAAGGCACCAGTAAAGAAGTAGTCAAAGTAATTTAGAATCTGCAATGAATATTAAATTGAACAAGTCCTCTTACAGTTAATTATTGTTCTCAGTTACCTGGTTGCGTTCTGAAGCTGCGTTGAGTGGATCTTCAGCAGCCAACATAGCTGACGAAAACATGATGCAAACCAAAATGATGTTACCGAAATAGCTGTGGTTGCATAACCAGTGGCAAAAAACACGAAATCTGTAAAATCATACATAAAATTTGTCAAGAAATAGAATTATTTCGTCAAAGCACTTCTATATAAAAATGGAATTAGCAAAATTATAGAGTAACGCAAATTATATATCTCTGCCGGCATCTTGTGATCAGCTCTACTGGAAAACCCATTCATATGAATCATGCAACAACTATAGCTGTGATCGAAAGTCAAATCTAGTGCACTATTTCTAAACTACTCAACCAACTACAGTTGTGCTCCTGTTTAGCAGAATAATTATGATATCAAATAAAAAAGTCAATTCATACTGGTAATAAGTTATTTAGAACGGTGATTATGAAAAATGTTAATACATTTTTCAAACCTAGAAAAAATATATGAATCGACTTAGTTTGAATCACGGCGTGGGAATGTTATGCAGTCTAATAAAAAAGCTATTCGATCAAAATTTAATGAATTTAAATTTAATGCTAAAAGCAACTAAATAGATTAAGCTGTTCGTTTAATTATTATAATGCTTTATTAATTTGTGTGGGGCAAAAGTATAAAAGAATAAGGCAAAAATTTTATTCAGCATAAGTTCAACAAATCTATCATTCGATTTAAAATTGAACGAAAACAGCAATAGCTCTTTCTGATCCAAAATAAAATATCTACTAAAACTACAACAACATCCTCTATGTGCAAAAAGCTTCTTTGCAGTGATGTCTGCGTGGAGATTCTGATTTTGTGTGGAGTGTTTTGTTGCTAGCGGCGGTGCAAATTTCTACATTGAACATCCACTAAAAACTCGGGCACTATTTTGGCACATCCGAGTGCGCGCCCGTCACCTGTTTGTTGGTGAAAAAATGTAGAACGAAGACGCCTGAGGAATTGGTTGGGTCTTAGAGGCCATGTTGAAATCGGACATTCTCCTAGGTCGGGCAGTAGTGCACTCTTCAGCTTCCTCGTGCTCTGAAACGTAAAACGCGCAACACGGCGCGAGGTTATCAAAGAGGTCAAAAACGGGCGCGGAGCATCCAGCGAATATCGAAGAAGGGCAGGGTAGGAGATTAGGTAATATAAGATTAGGAAATAACGTTTTGAATAATATCAAACTCCAATATGGACCTAATAAATTCTTAATGAGAAACCTCGAGACAAGAACATAGTCCGCAAACTACTTCTCTTAAAAAGAAAAATGGTATTAATGAAAATGGATTTTGTTTTCAACTATAAACCACAATTTTCCATCTTTTTGTAAGAAGTTTGCCCATAAAACAAAATTAAAAAATGTATTCTCTAGAAGTGTGGTGTCTCAATCATTTGGTTAGGTTAATGCAGGTTAATAAAAAACAGAAAATAAAGTTAATTTTATGCTGTGCGTGCTTTATTTGTAATAGTCATATTTTATTCATAAGTATTGTATATACTGACGACTTAAATTGCATTGATTAAATGTAACAAATTTGTATTTGGTACAATCCACAAATAGCGTTCTAATATTACCATGTAAGATCACTCCTGGATTTGTTATCACAGAGTACCAGTTTATAAACCGCATTTCGGTGAATCAATTATTATTACTAACTAGTATCTGTATAGCATCGTGCCTTAAGGCAAATTGCTGGAACTTACCGTACCAAAAATTAAACTTTTTTCAATTATTTTGAAACTTTTAAACTTATTTGCAAAGCAATCGGGCTGATTTGGAAAAGAAATTTAAAAGCGCTGCGTCACAGTCTAACTGATAAACATTGGTACAGAACCCATAGAAATGTAAAAAAAATATACTTATTTTTAAAATCTCTATGAAATATCTGATTGTTTGATGTGGATATATCTAATATTTCAGTTTATACTTTTTTCACTCGATCTCTGAAACCTCTAGATCTGCCTTCCCAAAAATTTCACCTTTTATCATTTTGTTAAAGCAAGTAAATTGTTTTTTGAATTATTGAAATCGGACGCTCCGTTCTCTCAAAACCTCGTATATTTGAAACGACTGGACCTGCCATGGCCAAAAACTAATCATGACGTCTCCTTATCAACAAAAATCGAATGTTTTTGTCAAATCGTTCAGATCGGTTGAACCGTGTTCCCAAAATCGTCGACAAAAATTTGTATCCGCACACAAGTAAATATCATATATTGCGTTGCACGATTCTTAATAGTTGGAGATGATAGATACAAAATTGAACAGATAGTTAAGGAAAATGATTTTTAGAATAACAGGAAAAATGGGTATTCTTCTGATATTCAAATCATCGTACGATGCCAGGACTGGATGCCGCCGCGCTCTTTGCATACCTGTTGGTTTGTGATAAAATGAAAAATGCGCTTCCGGGCGGTATGGGTTTCTTCTTTTGCTTGATGCTAATATCAGACATACGCCTCGGACGAGCCGATTCCACTATAATCTCACCTTCTTCTTCGTCCTCTGGAATTTTACAATCGTGAATACAAAGTTCAAAATTAATCGCGGAAATAAACACTCGAAAGTCGATTTTGTCACGAATTGAAGTCAATAATTTGGGAAATTCGATTTTGAAAGTGGAACAACAAAAAAGTAAAAAATCGAAAAAAATTATTAATATATTTTAAAATAGCATTCACTTCAATTAAAAAAAGTAATGTAAAAATTATTCAAATTAAATTTATGAAGTTCAAAATTTTGTCTAAAACTAAAAACAACTGAACACCAGAAGATGAGTAAGTATTATTGGTAAGTTAAACTACACATCGAAGACCACCTGGAAATTCAATTAATTATTAAAGAGTAAAAAATAGTTATTAAAATTATACCTTGTTCTTCCATCTGCTGTTCATACTCCTCTTCCTCCAAGCGCACTTTTGCCTCCGAAGCCGTTTCATCACCATGTTCTGACCTAAAAGCAAAGAGTCATATACAGCTAAAATAAAACATTATATATAAATTCAAAAATTCTATTTATTTTATTTATTCAAAAGTTGAAAACAGTATGTAAAACCATGTTTTAAACGCAAATCAACTCTGAAGTTTATCAAGAAGGCATCATCTATTTCAACAATATCGATGGAATGATACTGTCTATTGTGTTTCTTCATTGCAAATTAAAATATTAGGTAATTTTTCACCATTGAACTTACATTTCTCCATCATACATATTTCTTTCACCATCACCATCCATATCCTCGTCCAAACATTCCTCATCTTGGTCCAGAACAGGCGTAGGGCTATGCGATTTCTGTTTCTCAGCCTGAAATCAATACACAGTATTAGCTTAATGTTATATTTGACATGTAATTTGAAATTTAATGAGAAGAAATTGAAAATATTTATTTATTTATATGAGACAATTAATTACTTCTCCTTCTTCCTCTTGTTCCTTCTCTATTGCCGTTAGAGATTCTGCGTCTGCCAAATTATCCACAGCGATAGCCAAGAAAACGTTTAACAGAATATCTGAGAGTTTGTAGTCAAGGATAATATATTAAATATAATATCTATGATAAATATCCTAGCAAAAAATTGATTTATTCAAGGAACGTGCGCATAATTCAAACGTAAACTATATTCATACTTTAAGAGCAATTGTAATTCTAAACATTTTTGTTGTGATGTTGCTTTTCATAAACTATATTGGTTAAATAGTGATTGCAATAAAACAATATTTAGTTTAGACTTCTTAACAAAATACAAATTTGTAATATTCCGAAATTCTAAAAACATAGTATATATAAATCATATCACAATGAGTAACATATAATCGATATTGATGTATATATCAAGTTAGAGGTTTTGATTAGATATTAAGCAATGTTAATTAAGAAATGTTTTAAAAGGGATTTGATTTACAGACATACATTTTGATTCATATTCTTTTATATTCACTTATAAAATTATATTCTATTATATAAAAATAAGTCGGGTTTTCACCTTTTTTGCATTCGTTGGAAAGGTCTCGGACTCCGTGAGGTTTATAGCAAAGAAAATTGAAGAAAGATTTCAACAGAAAAGCGGAAAACACTCTTTTTTTTCATATACGGCGTCATCTCTGATACTTAACATGCACTACAAACTAATATTTTTTGTTTGACAGCTACTCATTGTTCTCTGCTCAGTTAATTTCATTTGACATACCGGCATTGTGTTCACTGTAAAATTGTGCAAAAAAGTAAAAAAAAGTTATTCGTTTCCTAACATTTCAATTGGAAACCATCAAATCAATCACGTGTATTGTGCAAATTTTTATTCAATTTTAACAGCACGCAATTTTTTTCTTCATCTTTTAATCACCAAACGAAATGTTACATAAAATGGAACCATCTGGAGGTGAAACGAAGTTCGCCCGGTTTGCTAGTTCACTCATAAAATTAAGATGAGCATTATTCAATTTATAATTAATAGTTAACTGTTATAATTTGCGGTACTTCTGTTTGTTGGAACGTTAATTATAATGAGATTAGTGTTTTTGTTGATTTCAGTATCAGTTTTCAGTATATTATTTAAAATAATATTTGATTCAATTGAGACTACTATAGTTATATTCCTATTAATTTGAAGTTGAAAATTGAAAAGGATACAATTACCACATATGAACAAAATTATAAAATATATGCAGGCTAATATCCCTATCGAAGCCACACCACCATACGCTTGTATACCATCGTACATAACAACATTCCAATCTTCACCAGTTAATATCTGCAATTCGAATAAAAAAGTATTACCAAAAATTTGTATTCTTTTATGAAAATATTTTGTTTTTACCTGAAACACAGTTAAAAGACTCTGCCAAAAACTGTCAAAATTTCCCCGAGGTTTGTCTTTTGTCGGATCAAAATTAAATTTTCCTCCAAAAACTTGCATACCGAGAAGAGCGAATATAACAATGAACAAAAAGAGCAGTAGCAACAAAGAAGCAATTGATTGTATTGAATTTAACAATGAGGCAACCAGATTAGATAGAGATCGCCAGTATCTGAAAAATAAAATATATCATTAGTTTATGCGCATACAATTCAGAAAATTACTAAATATATTTTAAAAATATTTTTGTATATAATTTTAAATATCATTTCGACGTTGACGTAGTGTAATAATTGGGTCACATAAAAAACTGGAATTTTTTGTGACATATTTTGAAATCAATACGTTTCGGCTGTAGTCCTTGCCCTCATTCAGAGAACTAATATATTTGCTTAATCCAATTTCAAAAATAACTAGTGGGGCGCATGGCATCGTGCCTTAAGACAAATTGCTGGAATTTCCCGTAACAATTTTTTTTTTAAAGATTAACATTTTTGAAAAAAATTTACTCCAAAAAATTAGATTTTTGAGAAACTATAAGTTTTTGACAAAAATTTACTTTTTTTTGAAAAAAATACTTTGCGAAGAAAAGTGTATTCTGACATATTTTGGAAATTCTGAAATTTTTTTCAAAGTAATCGTACTGCTTTAACTGCATAGAGATAAAATATCGAAGCGCGTAAGCGCCGCGCCGCCGTCTAACGGATAAGCATTGGAACGGAACCCATAGGAGGGTAACAAAATTTATACTTATTGTTAAACTCTCTATAAAATGTCTGATAATTTGATGTGCATATGTCTAATGATCATTTTTGACCGCCAGATGGCATTTTTTTTTACTTTTTTTACTGGATCTCCGAAACTGTTTAACCTGCCTTCATGAAAATTTGATCAATTCATCTTGTCAATACAAGTAAAATGTTGTTTGAATTATTAAAATCGGACGCTCCGTTCTCTTGAAACTGAGTTACCATTTTCGGCACTTCTTGCCCCGTATCTTCAGAACGGCTAGACCTGCCTTTGCCAAAAACTGATCAGCACGTCTCCTTATCAATACAAATCGAATGTTTTTTTGAATTATTCAAATCGCTTCATCCGTGTTCCCGAAATCGTCGACGACAATTTGTATCCGAACACACACACATACACGCACACACACACGCACACACACACACATACACACACACATACATGTTTTCTAAGGTATGCCAAAATGTTCAGAAGTTTTTGAAACGTAAAGATATATAAACACTTTCATTTGCGATTTTTTTGCGATTACTATAACTTGCCCTACGGGAAGTTAATAATAATAAAAGAAAATAAAATAAATAAAAAAATACTAGTCGTTTCTACAGATGGCAACCAAAACAGTTCTCATGTTTCTATTTAATGAGTTATTTTTACAATTTATGTAATAGGTTGAGAGCTATTTTGACTTTGAAAGTTATTTCTATTTATATTTTCAAGTAAAAACTGTTGTCACTACTGTTTGATAACATGCTGCTCGAAGCGAGATCGAACCTGGGACCTCTGATTCAGGTCCAGTCGTTCTAGCCACTTACATACTAGCGAGCCCCAATTAAATTTGAATTAAAAAATATAGAAAAAATATATATTTGTAGAATGTAGAAAACTATAGTAGTTAAAACTGCAATACAACTTTACTAGCTAAAAATCCACTATAAAATTATATTATTTGATATTATATTCTGTTTTTACTTATGTCAAAGCCAAACCGTTATAAAAAATACGTATATTTTCCGTAGAACTTGAGTTGAACACAGGGTAATATAAACAATATATTTTACAGAAAATAAATAAACCACTGCAGTGAAAATAAATAATCCACTGAATATGATCCTCAATATAAACAAATAAATTTTTCTCTCTCTGTTATTTCACAGAGTATATATTTGTGTTGAATAAAAATATAATTTGAATAAATTTGATTTACTCACTTGGTCACTTTGAATACACGTAGAAGTCGAACACAACGTAACACAGAAACACCCAGCGGAGGCATCACTTTAGTATTGGTCAAAATCATTTCTCCTATACTACCAATCACCACAAAACAGTCAAACCGGTTAAATAATGATACAAAATATCCCTAGAAATATATTTATTAGTTAATAATTAATTATTTTATTTTACATTCTTATTTGCAGAAAGGTACATACCTGGAATCCTAAACTGTACATCTTTAACATCATCTCTAGTGTAAATAAAGCTACGAAGAATACGTTTGTTACCTCTGGAAAATAAATAGAAAAAAAACATTAGTAATCAAAATACAATCATTAAATTGACACAATAAATAATTGTTAGGTCTAAATAAAATGTTCAAAACGATCGCTCAAAATTTAATGTAAACTATTTTTCAATAAATGCTTACTGTGCAATTTTGATTGTAAAAATTACCAAGTTGCAGTGAATAGATATTGATAAGTTTTTTGATAACAGGATAGATTAACAATAGGGTAGAGCAGGGCACAAAGTCCCTATTTGACTTTCGGTAAATATACTGTCTGAACCAAATGAACTATAATACATCACAGCAAATAACACTCATTTCGTCATCTGTCCCTTTTTACCTCTTAGGCCGGGTTAAAAGAGACAGACATCGGGCAAACAGATAAAATGTCTTATTTTTAATTTTCATAAAATTTTACAAAATAATAGCTAAATTATTTAACAAATGAGAAATAAGTATTTCCTGTCCACATTTTTAAAAACTTACACCTATTGTTTACACCTTTGCCAGGGTAAAATTTCAGTTGGTTCTTTTTACCCCATTTTATAGATCAACAAGCATAAATTCCCCATCCACATGTGAAATAATAAAGAGATTTTATAAAAACGAATGAATTTAACTTAAAATTAACAACACATCTTATAAAACAATTCAATAAAATACTCAATAAATAATTCAATAAATAAATAACTCGTGAACTAAACAACAGCAATCACAATAAAGATTTTAAGTCAGACTTGGGGGTATTCTAGTGTAGAAATTCAAAAAATCGTATTTTTTTTATTTCATATTTTCAAAGTTTAACTATCTAAGAATATGGGTTCGAGAAGGTTTTTGAAAATCTGAATTATTTTCGGAGATATAGGCATTTTACTGACTCGGTCTCCATGCTGGTTTGGCTTCACGCAAAACTTTAAATGCGTTTTTCTCAGAACAGACAGAAATGTTCAGAGAGTCTTGTTTATAGACCTATCTATAGCCCGAACTAGGATTATCCCCAAATTCCAATCTTTACTATTTTTAAAAAATTCGAGAAACTCAAAAAAACAGTAAAAAACACTTTTTTTGCAAACAGACGCCAATTTGTAAAAAAAATATTTTTACTCATAGCTAGCTCGGGCGATTGCGACATCATTGTAGATTGATAATCTTTTTATGTTTTGCATTTCCGATGGCTAGAAGCGCTGAAATCTTGTGAAGACTATGGTGCCAATTTTTTGAGACCATCCACTTCATCAGCTGCCAGTTTTTACAATTTTCAACTTCTTTATTTTTTAATTTTTGTTTTGTATTTTAATAATATTAATAAATAAGTGGTCAAAAAATGGATAGTAAAAACATTCAATACTTTCTTTTACGACACTTTAAAAATGACCTAAAATTCATCGCTCTACACTAGAATACCCCTTTAAGGTGGCGGCTGGTTATACATTTTTTACCCTGTACTTTCAAATATCCTTTCCAAAAAAATCCTAACATTACTTGATTTTGAAATATTGGTGGTGAACTTTATTTGTAGAATTAAATATTCAAAACCAGGTTTTTGGAAGTAAATGAACGGAAGTATGTAGTTAAATACATAATTATTTTTATCAATTACCACGTTTGTTTTTGAACTTTACCTTGAAAATCATCCAGCCACAAAGGTTGTCTATAATATTCGGTCGCCAAAACGCAAGTATTCAGAAAAACTAGAACAATAATCAGCCAATAGAACGCCTGCGACTTGACGGCTTTCCGGCAACCTCTGCGCATTCGCCTATTTATCCGATCCATGCTCTTTTTCTTTTGCTTATACCAGGACTCCTGCTGTATTTCACCTTCCTCGCCAAGTTGGTCCGAAGAATCCATCTCGTTAACCATTTTACCTTTGCCGTCCTGCATAACTTGGTCCTCACCTTCGGGCTCTATGTCTTCAGCCTGCGTTATCCAGTCGAGGTACCCCCGAAGATCTTCCTCAATCTGCTGCTTTTCACGCAGTTTGTGGAAATCTCCGCGGGCTTTGGCTTTTTCTCTTTCTTTAGAAAATTCTCTGGAAGTGATAAATTGTACGTGTGAATATTTTTGTTTAAATATTACTAAGCTAGGTGATAATTATAGTAACATTAATATGTAATTAAAAACACAAAAATCATTTCTATCGCAGGTACTAACTAGAAAACTTCTTCTGAAACACTACACAAACTTAAGTATTTTAAATATAAATATGGTCTATATACCAAGACAAAATTAAATCAATCACAAACTAAATTTAAATTCAAACTAGTTGGTATTGGTATTTTGCCTTGAGGCAAGTTACATGAACTTCTCCATATGTGTAAATAATCGATTTAATCAATAAAAATAAATTAATTTATGAGTGATTAAAAGTATTCCCAGTGGATTCATTACACATAATTAAAAACGAACGAACACGTTAACTCGGAGTATTTTCTAAAAGAAAATGTTCACAAATCAATATTTTTTATAATTGAATCAGTTTCCGTAGGACATGAAAGTCCTACGGAAAGTTTAGTATGTTCATTAAGACCAAGCACTCTATCGTTATACCAAGTAAATCGTCTAATTTTAATTTTAACAAACGTCAAAAAAACTACTCATTTTCTCAAACTTTGATGAAATTTTAAAATTAAACAACTTGTCGTAAGGCCGTAATATTTCAGTAAGTTCTATAAGACCAGGATATATATCGCCAAAAAAAAGTTCCATAAAAATCGGCTTAATTTTTTTTTTCAACAGTTAATTAAACGGCTCGATAGATTTTCAACAATAACTAATAAGTATCATTCCCAAATGATATCTTTCGAACAGTTTTTCATTTTTGAAAATCGATTCGGTAGTATGAGCTTGAATGTGGACGAAAAGTTTAACACTTTTTTCCAAATGGCTCGGCCGATCGCTGCACAAATAATCCATACCAAAATACATCGATTGGCTTTTAAATTTTTGAAATCGGTTCAGGCGTTTTTGAGCAAACGACGATAAAAGTTATAATTTTGATAAACGCCAAAAAAACGACACTAATTTTTGCAAACTTTGACAATTTTTTAAAATTAAACAACTTGTCGTGAGATCGTCATATTCTAATATGATCTATAAGACTATGGTATAAAAAAAAGGTATTTTTTACTACAATTAATCCTACAACCAGAATTATAGTGAATCATACCCGCTCAAGACACCAAGAATTAGATTCATAACGAAAAATGCTCCCAAGATAACCATAGAAATAAAGTAACTCCATTGCCACGAGTTTCCCATCGCATCTTCAATCTGTGACATAGAAATAAATCAGATAAATAAAATAATTATTCTTGATTCGATGAATAAAGATTGTTATTACGATGTTTCAAACTTACATCATACAAGACGTCCGTCCAGCCTTCCAGAGTGATACATTGAAATACCGTCAACATAGCCAAACCGAAATTGTCGAAATTCGTTATCCCGAAATTAGGTCCAGCCCAATAATACTTACAGACCATACCATCTTCACATTTGAATGCCAAAGGATCATCTCCGCACGGGTGAGGATCATCCATCATTTCCTCTAAAAATAAATAAATAGTTTTGTGAATTATCAATATATTTTTGAATCTAAAATATTTTAAATTGAGACTTTCACGTGTAAACATGAATTGTTATTCACATCACATTCTATGTTAAAAATGTAACTTTGGGATTTTATACCAAACTCCGTTACTTGGTTAAATCTAATTCATGGCCAGTTGACTTTATATGTGGTCTAGCGAGCGATTTATAGAGTTAGATAAATGTATTTCTTTGGCTATTTTATATCGCAATTTCCAATGTGCTTTCTTTAACAATAATATTAGTTCCTGTGTGCAAATGTTATCACGCCATAAAACATAAAAATAATAAAAGTTAGAAGTTTTATATATTGCACGTAGATCCTTTAAGAGATGAGTTTCCGATACCGTTGATGTTGGATATAAAGACACGTGTAAAAATGAAAAAGTATTTCTGGTTCTCGTACATTTGTGCGATATCATGGAAGTAATTAAATATATTTCTCAACTAGATTAATTGTGATTATTAATATTTTAACAAAATATCATTGGATGATATTTAGAATTTTTTATTTCAATGACAAATAATATTAATAAAAATTAAGTAATTTATAAATAATTATACAAAGATAGTTTACATATTACACAAAAACAACTTAAAAACCAACTTATTGTTGATTAAATTCTAATTTGTTCATTGTTGTAAACATATTTGTTTTAGAAAATAATTGAATTCTTTAATAATGTTTCACTGTTAGTATCAATAGACTCAAAAAAGTGCTTAATATACATTTTTAAACAAATTCTTTTTCTGATTATTTCTTCATCACAATATATTGATATTGGATTTTACAATGCTTCCTAAAATAATAAAAAATAAATATTTCTCACATGCTAGGGGAAAATATAAAAAAAATATTATTGATTAAATTTTAAATCATTTAGTTTTTTTGTATAATGTTTCAATTTTTTTATTAGTACAAATAGTCAACTTTTGTGTATACAGATAAGTGAAAAATAGCAAGATTAGTTTTTGATAAAATTCTAGTTAGTTTATTTTCAAATCACATTAAAAAATTAAATTCCGTGACATTTAAACATTTTTATTAGTTTTAATTGCACCATGAATTGCACCTCTAAAATACTAAAATAGCAATTTTTCACTTTTCATATCTATCAACAATAGCAAAATTTGATGTCGATTTTATTCCAATTTGTTTAGTTTCATTAAAATAAAAAAAATTGAATCCATAATGTTTGAAATTATTAATTCATACTAGTAGCCCCACTAAGATATCGATATTCCATAAATGTTTTCCAAAATACTAATATATTAACTTTACTCTGTACAAACAAGTAATAAGTAGTAAAATTTTTAGTTAATGAAATTACAATCCTAAAAATTCTGAAATAATTAAATCCATAATATTAAATTTTATTCATTAGTACCAATAGTCCCATGAAGACATCGATGTTTATAATTAATCTAATTCTTTTCGGTTATTTCTATTTTACAAATATTCTCTAAAATGATAAAATATGAACATTACCCTATACAGAATAGGAAAAAATAGTAAAATTTGTTATTGATTGAATTCCATTTCCTTAATTTTTATTACAATAAAAAAATTGATTTCATAATATTTCAATTTTACTATAATCACACCTTTAGCACCATGATCGATTCAATATTAATAATTTACGAAATATTGCATTTCATAACGTTGTGTAAAATACAATTTAGTGTTGCTAAAGTGATTTATATTCATGAATAATGAAATCAACATTTCACTATGTATACCAATTAATAGAGAAATTTATTGCTGATTAACTCGTTAATTTTTGCTATAATATTTCAGACTATCACTAACAATAGTCTAGTCTAATGAGAAGATTGATATTTATAATAAATCAAATTCTTTACCGGTTATATCTATTTTCAAATAAATTCTAGTTCGTTAATTTTAAAATCATTATTTGTAAAACTAATTGATTTAATGCTATTTAAATTTTTCTATTAGTATTAATTACACATTACATGAAAATAATATAATTTAATGTAGCTCATGAAGAGATCAATATCAATTAATAATCTAATATTTTTTCGGTTATTTTAATTTTACAAAATATGGATTTCTCGATGTTCTCTAAAATACTACGATAAAAAGTTTTCTCTATACATACCCGTAATGTTGTTGAAACATGTTTTGTGAAGCTTTCCCGAAAAAAGCTCGAGTCCTATAATCGCGTAGATGATTATTACGAACAGCACCAAAAGGGCAATGTGTAATAAAGGCACCATGGCACGCAGGATGGAATTTAGCACCACTTGAAGACCTGATAATAAAAACAACATATTGAAATTCCAAAATTGAAAACATTTGTAACATTTGGACATGAAAAAATAGAAATATTCATGTATAGAAGACCCTATAATAATTTATATAAACTTAACTTTTTTTAAAAATAAACTCTAGGAACGTTAAAAAATATGAAGATTTTTTCAATCTTTCATCGACTTTATAAACATATTCATGTGTTTCATATTTTTGACTATTGACTTTTTTCTCTTTTGTTAGTAAACAATTCCCAATTTTTTTTTATTAAATCATTATTATACAGCAATCAGAACAGTAATTACATTCTATGAGCTGCTTTGCTTATGTATATAAACTAAAAAGAATAAACTAAATAAGAATAAATAAAGATAATAACATAAGAATAGTAACTAATAATAATAATAATATATAATAATAGTAAATAATAAAATAATATAATAATACTACAAAAAAACCATTAAATTATCTAACATATTTTGATAATAATTGTTCCATTAAACAATTTGCTAGATTAGGATATTATCCATTGGTGAAATTCCCAAAAATATGTTCAGAGACTAATTCTCCGATAAAATAGACTGTAATCTAACACGTTGTCATGGCAACCCTGTGTTACGATGTTTTTTTTTCATATAAATTGGTAGCAAAAACTATCAAAATGCTATGTATTTGCTGTGAAGCTAGAAGTTTTACACAAAAAACCTAACTTTATGTATGTGTTACAATGACATATCAAAAAGATGCAGTTATGATAACATTTTTTTCATGTTTGTGCGCTTTCTAGTTAATTTACCGTTTGCCATACCTTAGGAAAAATGAATGTATGTATATGTGTATGTGTGTGTGTGTGTATGTGTGCGTGTGCGAATACAATTTTTGGTCGACGATTTCGAGAATGGATCAACCAATTTGTATGATTTAAAAAAAACATTCGATTCCTATTGATAATGAAGCACTGATTAGTTTTTGGCAAAAGCAGGTTTAGCCATTCCAAAGATATGGGATATTTTATTAACAAGAACAAACTTTGTTTACATTTTTGTGGGTTCCGTACCAATGTATATCCTTTATCAAAATTTCAAAATATATAAAAAAAATAAAAAAAGTAAACTTTTTACAGAAAATTCAAAATTTTTTAAAGTTTTTAAAAAAATTAAAGCTTTGTTAAAAATTTTAATTTTCTGTACAGCAGGAAATATTTCAAAGTACAAAAAATCAAATTTTTCAACAAAAAAATTTTAAAAATCTATTTTTTTCAAAGTTCTAAAAATATTAAATCTGTTTTAATAAGTTTAATTTTTGTTACGAAAAGTTTAGGTTAAGTTTTATATAAAAAAAGGCTGACTGTATAGAAAAAACGTAGCATTTTGACAGGTTTTACAACCATTTTATATAAATTGGCCCCTCAAATCTAATTACATAGCATACTTGTATTTTATAAAAATCAGGAAAGGATTTCAATATTTAACTTCTGATATATTATCTCATTAAGTTTGTTATCGATTATATAAAAATGTATTGCATATTTTTAGATTATTGATTTCTGGTTATAGGATTAGTACACATGTGCCAAAAATATGTTCACATTTATAAAAATCAGATAAGGACTTTCAATATTTATCTAGGTATAATTTATGTCGTAACGTCTTTTATCGATTATGTGACAATGTATTCAATAATTTTTATTCTTGATGGGAGTAGTTAATTTGTTCCAAATGTATTTTCAATTTCAAGTACATCTCATACTTACTCATAAAAATCAGAAAAGGGTCTTCATTGTTTAACTAGTGATAATATATCTAGTAACGTCTTTTATCGGTTGTATAAAAATTAACTCCATATTTTCAGATTATTGTCTTATATCTTATTTAAACACCAAATAGTATATAACACAAATATAAAAATCACGTGGTTATTTATTATAAATTTGTAATGTGCTTTTTTATTCAAAACTTTTTTTCACATTAATAAAGTTTAAAAGAACTTCAGATTTCAATCCGGATTTAATTTTGGATTCAAATTTTAATTAGGTGGATTTTGATAACAGCCGCGACAACGCGTGGCCGGGCATGCTAGTATATATATATATATATATAAATATATAAATATATATATATACGAGTATATATATATATATATATCATAATATTTATTCGGCTAGGTATTCAAATTTCAAAAGCTTTTCTTTCTGCTTATATATTCTTTAAGATATCATATTTTGTATGTATAATATATAAACAATTCTTATGTGACTTTGTTGAAAAATTTGAATATTTTACTTTTCCAAAAACTTAAGAATACATGCATGCTATTTTCTTTGAGAATTTGGGGAGAAATATATGAAATACAACGTTGATAAATTTTTTATATACTAAGGTTTGAATATTATAAAAATACATCCGTATTTTAATATTTTTTATTTAAACTACTGAAGCAAATTAACTTTAGCTAATAAAAGTCTAATATTCTTTAAGATTTACTTATTTCAAAATTAAATTTGATAAAAACGTAAATTATAACAAAATGTGTCAATAATAGATTTTTTTAATTTGAAATTAAGTAGCATCATTAAAAAACATTAATAATTGATTTTTTTTAATTTTTAATTCTTAATATTTAATGTCCTGTAAATTGAAACGTGAATTTAAAAAAGCCTGTGAATTTAATTAGATTTTGAAAAAAATATTAACTATTGTGTGAAACCTGAAATGAAAAATCAATACACACCATTATATACTTTTAAAATACTTTGTAGATTTGATTTGATCATCATAAAAGTAATGAGCAAATGGTAATTGCATATAATAATTTGATCAAGCTTGGAATGATTGTGAATTTGCAAAATTTTTATAGGCGAGACTGGGTACGGTTGTGCCAGGCCGTAGTGAGAGTCATCATGACATTTGAACTATACTGATTTTGAGATATACTCCAAAAGAAGAAAGATGAAGTATGTTTGTTCGAACAAGTTTACATTATTGCAATGACTCACAGGCTTATAATAATAGGATCTGTAGACCGGATTGCTTTTAAAGAGTTCAAAGTTAGTTGTTTTGTTTGATTTTTTTTAATAATAACTGTTGAATTTGAATACAGTTAGATTACTTTGTTTGTAATTTTGCTGTAAGTTGAACATTAATGGTTTATAACCAGCAATTAGTTTTTGTGTAGATAATTTAGCTCAGTTTGTAACAATGATTTGCTTTGGGAAAAAGTGTGCGTTGGGTACGGTTGTGACAACTTTTGTGGGTACGGATTTGTGAAAATTAAACATAAAAAAATATCTGACTTAACTGAGACAAAACACGAAAGAGAAAGGGAAAGAAAAATTCAATACAAGAAAAAAATAATTTCACAAAGATATTTTATTAACTTAAAAAAAATGTTTTGTTATATATTGTTATATTATATTCATAAGCTTTGTTTAAATGACTATGTTGTGTTGTGTTGTGTTGTGTTACATATTTCTGACTATAAAAGTCGTTATAAACCATTTTGTTGTTCCTGTTGTTTATGCCTGTCATAACCATACTGGAGGTGCAAAAGTTGTAATTTCATTTTATGACTAATTCATCGTATTTAGAAACAGTATTTCAGTATTACTACGTAGACAAATGTTCAAATAACCATTTAATTTATTTTTCTCCCAGCTAACTGGTAAATTAAATAAATTCTGGCTAAAAAAAGTGGCACAACAATACCCAGTCTCCCCTACTGTATAATGTGATGAAATAGAACACATTTAATGATAATTTTTACTACAGTAAATTATCGTCATACTTACTTGGAACACCGGAGACCAGCCTCAGAGGTCGTAGTACTCTGAAGGCCCTAAGTGCTTTCACGTCAAAGCCTTCTTTCATGAGAGACGAGAGCACTGTACTTATCATCCTAGAAAGCAAAGTATATACTCATCATACATTTATTTTCAACCTAAATGAGAATAACGCTAGGGAACGATGTGTTTTATACTTTTCTACAACTCGGGATGTGTTATGATATTGCACTTCCATTTTCAAAGTTTTCCTAGGTGTATTATTTCTAGCGCAGTTTTATTTTACACTGAATTAATTATGTTTTCATATTACTTAAATGCTTTTATACTATGAGTTGTAGGTAATGGAATACGGACAAGATTTTATTTTTTATTATACATTATTTTAAAAGTGTTATTTTTAGAATCAAAATATTTTCATTTTAGCTAATTGTAAGAAGCAGGTAATGGGTTTGAAAATTTACGTAATTGAAAAAAAATATAGTTGGACTTTTCGCAAATTATTTATATTAAATAAAAT
The DNA here is from genome assembly GCF_003426905.1 of Ctenocephalides felis. Classification (NCBI taxonomy): domain Eukaryota; kingdom Metazoa; phylum Arthropoda; class Insecta; order Siphonaptera; family Pulicidae; genus Ctenocephalides; species Ctenocephalides felis. Next base: position 144,004,353 of record NW_020538040.1, read on the forward strand.
AAGCTATAAAAGTCGATTATTCATATTGACTCTCATTTTTTAGTTCCAGAAACAATAAATGTCAGTACGTACTACAAGCATAGAAGATTTTAGAAAAACAAATCACCATATTTTTAATAAAACATATCGACCGATTAGTTCGTTATCCAATTAGTTTCGATAAATTTGTTTTTATAAAAAATATTATCTAATTATTAAGAAAAATGCGACAAAGCAAAAATGCATATTGTTTTTTTATTTTACCAGACACCAAAAGTTTTATCACAAGTTGAATACATTTATAGTGAATTTCAAAATAAAAATATTCATTATCACCGCATTTATTGCAAAAGCAAATATCACTAAAACCCATTAATTATTAGTTATTTATGAAATGAATTAGCGAGCTGCTGTACATATCACGCTTCAAAAATAAATGGTATACAACAATTATTTTTATATAATGAAAATTTGATAGTGTTTATTTCAGGTGTCATCAGTACATTTTTAAAAACGTGAAATTCAATAGATAGTAAATATGTAAATATGTTCATAATTATACCAAACATATGAATATTTTTCTTTATTTAAATTGATTAGCGACGCTCTGTATTTAGATATTTATTCAAAAAAATATAGTCTTTGGAGGTCCAAACCTGCTATTATAAGTTAAATAGTAAATGAGTCTAGAGTCAATGAATTTAGAGAGTCAAGAATCTACAAAATTGCTATGAGATGATGGTTTTTTACTAAAATTTTAACTTAAAAATTGATTATATATATCAGTAGCATTAGTTATATGAGTGGAACGATTTTTAATTATATAAATATGAACACATTACACTCACTACTTCATAGCTAATGGTAATAATGCATTTTATGGATAAATAATTTGATGAGCTTTTATATATGTTAATCCTTTGTGCTACAAGTTTTCTATATATTTTTGCACCATATGTTAGTGAATAGGCTATTTAAACATAAATTATTATTAAATTATAAAATGTTACTATTAGCTATTCATAGGTTTTTTGTATTGCACTCGTATCTTACTTTCAGCGAGTATGAGAACAGGGAAAGCTCAACCGAGCTTCAATATGAATTTCGTAAGATAAATAATGTTTTAAAAATAATATTTGAATTATATGTATATGAGGTATTTACTGTGTAATATATGAGAAATATACTATATAATACATGATAAATTAATAATACTTACCCTATGACTACAATTGTAAAATCTAACAAGTTCCAGCCGTTCCGCAGATACGCCCCTGGATGGAGTATAAAACCGTATGCTATAACCTTCATCACGCATTCGGCAGTGAAAATAACTAGAAACACGTATTCTATGATTTCCTGCAAAGAAATATGACAAATTTATATATTGTATGATTCTGAATTTGATGTTGACATATGATTAATAAAGTCTAAAAATCGGGCTTAACATACATAAAAAACCAAAATTTATTTCAATACAATTATTTTAAATTCATACGTTTTGGCTATAATCCTTGCTTTCTCTCAGTGCTCACTAAAAATAAAATTTAAAACAAACACAATTGATTTGAAAATAAAAATATAAACAGTAAAAAGTACTCACATATAGTTAATCTTAGTTTTAATATACAAAATTCAATAAACCAAGGTATCAGGATATGGTATTGCACCACAGTCACTACACTATGTTATATAAACAATAAAATTGTAATTAAATAATATTTCACAAAATACTAACTTAAAACATAACAATTAGATAGTGTGTAATATATGTGTTATCCGTAAGACATAAGGCATGGAGAAATATTTTATTTTTAATGTTTTTACCAAGATTCTACACATGTGTGAAACTAATTGCGAATCCTTTGCGCAACATTTTTATTGTTTTGCGAGAAATTTCGTAATACTGTCTAAATAAAAGAGATTTAAGTCGCACAGCGTGTTGAGTTCATTGAGTTTATTTATTGTTCTATCGTTATGAATAGTCAAAAATGATCCTCCTATAATTCTTTGTTTAAATAAATTTTGTTCGAATTGTAGTACAGTCGGATTAAAAAAGTCTGTATTGTGTTTTGAAGCATTAATGTGGTCCGCAAGCATAGTTTTAAATTGTCTGGGAGTTTTAAAATTATTTTTGTATTGTTGTAACTAGGATTATAGCAACGCATGAATGTAAAATAAATTTTTGAAAGAAATTTATGTTTTTTATTGATGTTATGCCCGATTATTAAACTTTGTTAATATATATATATATATATATATATAAATAAAGTATTTTTATCATATATGCAATGTATATTACATTGATTAATTAAGAATTATCATATTCAATTTTTTACAAGTTAAGTAGACTACTAAATTAATAATGGTAATCACTTCGAAAGAAATCCTTGTATAAAAAAATCGTTGATATCAAGTTGAACTAAAAAGTAATTCACAATCAAGTTCTGAATTAATTTTACTGCATTCATTGAAAACGTGTGTATAGTAATCCACATTATTATTAATAAATTAAATCAAAAGTTTAACCGGCATACTTGCATGTTTGTTATTAAGTTGCACTATACATTTGCAGTTGAAACTAACTAAATATTCATATATCAAACAATTTTCACACACAATGAGTTTGCAGCACTACGGAAATTTCTTACTTAGTCTGGTTTAATACGTTTTCCCAAAACAATGAACATTTTATACGATGCAGAGAATACATACATTACAATATATATTATACAATACATATGTTATAATATATTCATTGAATGTAAAAGTAACGTTTCACAAATTTATCATCAAATAAGAATGTTATTGAAATAAGTGAATTATATAACTTTTTAAAAATATAATCTTGTTAAAGTATAGAAATATATAAAAAAGATAGTTGGCATATCTAATACACATTTTTAATATGAGCACAACTTATTCAAAACTTTTATATATCACAAAACTTAAGTCTCATGTCATTTGTCAATGTATAAATAAAGACAACAAAAAAAAAAACAACCTTTATCAGACATTAAGCAAGCCACAGAGATAATCACAAATTTTATAGAAGAGAAAAGATATTGCACCTAAAAGAGTGTTAGTTAAAATATTTTTTTTTTCACTTAATATAGAAATTATTTTTGACTAATTAGTGAGTATTTCTTGCTTAGTAAGTGAGCTTTACGAGAAACTTTTGAAAGGAAAAATGAGTTTCATATCAACAATTATTCATAAATAACTATGAAAGTAAATAATTTTCAAGGAGTTTTTTTAATTCGTACAATTTTGTTTTATAAGTTAGGAAAGTATATTATATTATGAATATTTGTATTGTATTATTTGTATGCATTGTATTTATATATATGTATATATATATATATATATATATATATATATATACATATACATATACATATATATATATATGTGTATATATATATATATATCTGTGTATATATGTGTGAAAGTATAAATATATTTATACCGAAATTTATTTATATGTTCTAAATGTTTTAGAGATATAAAGTAAGTACTACTCTTTCCTACAAATAAAGTCTGTGTAGTAAAATTATCTCTGATTTCTTTTTTTTGAACTGCTTCCATTTTTAACAAAAAAATATTTATTTCATTCTTAACTCATAAATGATTTCTACGTTTTGGGCATATGTGATATCTCTCTCATCAGGAATTTTAAAGTGTTGAATTTTAACAAATTTTAATTAATACTCACTACAAATTAAAATATACTTTTTCTCTATAGACGAGGTAAAATGCGATGGCTGGGGGCCAAATAGGTCCAATATCTCATTTTCAATTCTAAAAGGATTTTACGAAATATTAGTTACATTTTTTAATCAATGCAAATGTTATAAGTGTACATTTTTACAGAGATAACACAGTATATAATTTTGATTTGGTATTTTGTCAGAAATGTTTATAAGCAGATTTGGAATAATTATTGATTTAATTCATCTCTTGTAATACTGCTTTTTTCAACTTAATTCACTTTATTATTTTTTATTTGCTAGGGCAAAGGAATAGTTCGTCCTTTTTACCCCAAAAACGAGTTTTTAATGAGGTTATATAACGTATACTTGAAAATTATACGAAGTTCTCGTAAATCACAGTGTTCACAACCAAAAAAACTAACGACGAAAGAAAATACTTTTGTTATGAATTTAATTTTAATTTAATTGATAATCAAAATAAAATACAAATACAAATAAATACAAATTTAAATTATACAAATATCATGAATATATAAGTTTATAGATTCATTCATAAATGAAAAAGGAAATGAATATTTTTTTAGTTGAAAGGAGGTTTGTAATTGAGAAAAGTAAAACCAAATAATATTTATCCAGAAAAACATGTGCATATAGGCATATATATATATATATATATATATATATATATATATATATACACGCAATGATATAACATAATGTATATACAAATTCTATTCAAGATGATTTCTATAGATTTTAATGGCAACTATGATTGGATGTCAATTAGTTATATAGCTTTCCAAACAGCGAATGTGAATGAACTTTAATTAAATAGAGAATTTAATCAGCTTCGTTATTATTCCACTGTCACGGAAAATCGTTTGTGATTTGATCGCTTTCATGACGTTTGTGAAGTCATAATATTTGCGAACTCATTAGTTGCACCGATAATTCATTCAAAGGCCGTAATTATGATATTATTTTTCAAAACTATGACATAATGATTTTAATGATTTACTCATATATACAATTAAAATAATTATAATTTACTATATTAGTACTTACCAAATATGTATTCGTAATATTCGAATCGCTATTAGGATAAGGAGTGTAGACAGCCAAAGCCACGCAGTTCGCAAAAATTGTTAATAAAATTAAATATTCAAATGGTCTGTAATAAAACTGTTAAGGAAAATATTGTTGAAAGTAATATATATATATATATATATATATATATATATATATATAAATTTTATGCAAATTAAATGGATTACATATTCTTAATATCTAAGGTTCATTTATTAAAGCTAAAGCTTATTTTAATTCATATTCACATTGTTTTTAATTGTCTGTAACATGTGATTATAAATCAGTGTTTTATATTGCTCTATACAAATACAAAATAAATTTAAAATGATTAAAAAGTTAATTTTATTTAAATCGTTACTTTTCTTTAACAATAAGCTAAGTTATCTTCACCGCACATACTATTTGACGTAGTTTTAAAAGTTTATGTTGTGCAGTCATATTTAGATAATTGCATATAATATTCATTGAAAATCAATCAAACATATAGTTTGAAAACATTATAAAAAATCATAAATAATCCAGGAGTGTATATTTATTATGAATTTGGTGACATTTTATCAGTACATAATCTCTGTTCGATTTTAGTATGATTACGTATAATATGGATATAATAACAATGATAATAATGTCTTCAAATTTTTTTGCTCTCAGGGGCTGAAATGCTTCTCAAATGATAAAAAGTATTTTTCTGAAAGTTTTAGCTCTTAATATTAACTTTGAGATTGTCCGCACTCCAATCCAAAATTATTGTTTAATGAATCTTGCTGGAATGTTACAAAATCATATTTTTACCATTGAAGATGACACAAGAAATTTGCTAAATGTTCGACAAAAAATAAAGATACTGTACAATATCTACTATTTTTATTAGATGTACTAGCCAGAAGAATTTGGGACACAACATCAAAATTATTATGAAAAACTAAACATTTATATATGTAAATATAATATAAATAGGTTTGTTTTGTGTTAATTTCAAAAACTGCTGAACGAAGAAAATAAAAGCTTTTGAAACGTTGCTTTTTAATATTTATTTAATCGATTTTCCTTTTATTATGAAAATAAAAAGTATTTTACCATTTTACAATCTTGATTACATCTTTGATGAAACTTGCAATCACGCTTGAGTACTTTTTTTTAAAGAGAAGCCTCTCAAAGTCAAGCGATTTTAAAAATTTTAAATTCATAGTTCAACAAAACGTCTTAATTCTTGAAAACTTAGAGCAACTGTGTCATTATTTTTGATAGTGATCCTAGAAATATCATTCAGATTTACGGATCGATAATTTAAATAAACAAATTCAATAAAATTTAACCATTATAACCAAAAAATGATTACAATTTTACCAAAAGCTCTGGGTTGCACTCAAAAGCTCATAATTACCAAACAACGCGAGATATTGTTTTAACTTCCCGTCGGGTAAGTTATTGTAATAGTCTAAAAATCGAAATTGAAAAGTTTTGCATATCTTCACGTTTTGAAAGTTACTGAACATTTTGGCATACCTTATAAAAATGAACATGTATGCGTGTGTGTTCAAAAAATATTCTATTCTTATTGATAGGGAGATGTGCTGGTTAGTTTTTGGCAAAAGATAGGTCCAGCCGTTTCGGAGATATAAAGATGAAGGTGCAAGAAACAACAGTTTTTGAGAAAACTGAGAGAGAACTTGAGAGATTCGATTTAATTGATTCAAAAAAATTTCTGTTGACGAAACGAAAATTCAATTTCAATTTTTTTTGGAATATCGAAAATCATTCGGATTTTAATTTTAATTCTAGCTAAAGTCCTAAAGCTCACTTGTATACTTCTAATAAATAATTATAATTTTGCAATTCAGTTTATATAATTCTTATAAATATTAGACAATGTCTTCCATTTTAAATCCGATTGATTAAGTTTTGTATATTTACATTTTGTAAACATTTATAAACTTTGTTGTTTACTTCATAAGCTCTTATATTTTTACTATGAACAATGAATAACGAAATTTACAGTATTTATGATCATTTATTTGAAAACATGTAATATTCCTCGAATATTATGGTACGGAATTATTTCATTATGATACAGAAAGTTTCAGCAAATTGCCTTAAGGCACGATGCACGATACATCACTTGTTTAGTTTTTTTTTCAGGGCAATTACAGTCAATTAAAACACCCTGTTTTGCTTGAGGTTGATTTCTGAAACACTCTGTATATATACATAAATCTATACCCGTGTGTATGCATGTATGAATATCTTTGAGAGCGAACAAGCGTGCCCATACAGCAAAATTCAATCTACCGGACTGAAAAGAAATATTGGCACCGGTAATGTAATTAGTGTTCAATAACAATCAAGCTTAATTAGTGGGAACTAACAACAAGTAAATGCACTTCCATCGAGCCAAGGGTGAAATTGCAGCGAACACACGACAAACGCTGCTAGTGCTACGTAGCCACGGGCTGTAGCTGCTAGATGGAGCGCAGCTCATAGTATGGTAGCGGCGCCGGGGTAATTTATTAATATTTGCTAAACTTAATATTGAACTACAAAATAGAGAAATAAATTCTAACGGTTGCAAAGTTTTGCATCTTTTACTGCAGTGTCGGCTACTAATATTATAAAACTGTTTAAAGTTGGCCCATGAAGTAATATATAGAGATTAGCAATTTATTTTAATTTGGTGATGTCAGTTATTTGAATTAGTTTAATATATTAGCTTATATTTCTTTAGTTATAACTTATAAAAACTAATGAATTTAAACAAAAACATTTTATAATGATTTAAAGTTGATTCAGGAAGTAACAGGTTTAAATGTGCTATTTATTTTAATAAGAAGATGCTAGTTATTTTAATTAGAGTTGGCATACTATGCTGTTTTATATTGTATGTTTATAAGTTATTAATAACAAATAATTTATACACAAAATATAATCTGCAGTCACTTTTCAATGGGATCTTAAACGATGTCAAAATATTTTTTTGTCTCGATTGGACATGTAAACCGTTCTGCATAATCAGAGCTACTGTCCCGCACGTCGATGCAGTAAACAGAACTGTGCAGGTGCGTCATTTTTTGAACGGTAATATAAAATTGATCTATAATAAAATTTCGGTTTGCGTTATTCGAATCGATTAATTTCAAATTTTCTATATCTTATTTCTTTTCGAATTTATCAATATTTGATAATGTGTACAATTTTTTTTTTGTGATTGCTTTAAATAGTTATCTTGATCAATGTAAATTAATGTAAAACACACCTGGGGTTAGTTGAGCTTAAAAGTTGGGGCTAGTTGGAACATACAAGAATTATATACAGATTCAAGTGAAAGGGATCGGGTAGAATTTATAGTTTGTATAATGTAGGCACATGTATATAGTGTTACAAAAGACACTATAAAGCCGATTCAGCTGTAAAATAGACCAATGTTATGGTAAGGCTTTGTTACGTAGCATCTTGCTTAAAATGACACTGAAACCTGTCAAAATGCTATGTATTTGCCGTGCAATCAGGCGTTTTAAAAGTAATATGTAAGTTCACTCGTATATTATTATGTCATATCACAAAGATGCACTTATGATAAAATTCTTTTTTGACGTTTATGCGTTTACTAGGTTAGGTCTTCAATCTGAAACGCCTAACTGCACAGCAACCACAGAGCATTTCATCAGTTTTTAGCATCACTTTATATGAGAAACGCTACGTAACATAGCCTTGCCATAACATTGGTCTATTTTACTGTAGAATAGGTCCATATATCTTTTGTTTATTTTATTGCATTTTACGTTGATTTATATTGAAAATTTATATTGAACTTTTGATATTCATTAACTGCACATATTTGAGCTTTACTCTGTGCTGAATCATTGTTTTGCCAAGAAGCACCAGGCCCATAAAAATTTATATTATAAGAGACATCACATATTTTATTTGCATTTTGCATTTAGTTTGCTTTGATTTATGAAAAAAAAACTTATAAACAAGTCAGATTTTTTTAACAATGAGTAAAGCATAAATTATCGGTTTACTAGTATTTTTGTCATTTTTTTATCGTTAATACTTTATTTGGTAGACGTTACAACTAGCCTCTAACACGAAGTTAGTTGTAGCACATTTTCTAGAAAATAATACATAGTAAAATAATGAATGATAGTTGTGAAATTGTTTACTTCCTGTAGGATAGATTAAAGTAATAGTAAAAAAATCAAAAATGAAAATTTTTATACAAATTTACGTTTCAAAGGTTTCTGAACATTTTGGCAATTGGATGTATGTGTGTGTGTGTGCGGATACATATTTCTGTCGACGATTTTGCAAATACGGATCAACTAATTTCAATAATTCAAAAAACATTCGATATCTTCTGGTAAGGAGACGTGCTAATTAGTTTTTGGCAAAGGCAGCAGTCTAGCCATCAAAACTGAAAATTAGACATATGTAAATCGTTATATCACATATTCTATAAAAATTATAATAATAAGTACAAATTTTGTATGCATTTTTATAGGTTCTGTACCAATGTTTACGTGTTAGACAACTACGCTGTGCTTACGCGCTTCGATATTTCGACTTCAAATCAGCAATGCAGCGCGATTGCTTAAAAAAATGTTCATAATTTTCAAAAAAAATCAAAATACAAAATAGATCGAAACATAAAAAAATCTAATTTTTCAAGTCAAATTTTTTTCAAAATTTCTCAAAAATCTATTTTTTTTCAAACATTCGCAAAGTTCTTTATTTCGTACAAATACATATAGTCGTATAGTCAGTAGATCTGAAGATATATCCATTCAAATAAAACTGTTACAAGTAGCTCCCTAATAGCCTCTGCTATTTTTAAGTGTTCTGTATAAGCGCAAATTTTAACTAACTATGAGATGCAATCAGGCGTTTTAAAAGTAATATGTAAGTTCACTCGTATGTTATTATGTCATATCACAAAGATGCACTCATGATAAAATTCTTTTTTGACGTTTATGCGTTACTAGGTTAGGTCTTCAATCTGAAACGCCTAACTGCACAGCAACCACATAGCATTTCATCAGTTTTTAGCATCACTTTATATGAGAAACGCTACGTAACATAGCCTTGCCATAACATTGGTCTATTTTACTGTAGAATAGGTCCATATATCTTTTGTTTATTTTATTGCATTTTACGTTGATTTATATTAAAAATTTATATTGAACTTTTGATATTCATTAACTGCACATATTTGAGCTTTACTCTGTGCTGAATCATTGTTTTGCCAAGAAGCACCAGGCCCGTAATTTATATTATAAGAGACATCACATATTTTATTTGCATTTTGCATTTAGTTTGCTTTGATTTATGAAAAAAAAAAACTTATAAACAAGTCAGATTTTTTTAACAATAAGTAAAGCATAAATTATCGGTTTACTAGTATTTTTGTCATTTTTTTATCGTTTATACTTTATTTGGTAGACGTTACAACTAGCCTCTAACACGAAGTTAGTTGTAGCACATTTTCTAGAAAATAATACATAGTAAAATAATGAACAATAGTTGTGAAATTATTTACTTCCTGTAGGATAGGTTAAAGTAATAGTAAAAAAATCAAAAATGAAAATTTTTCTACAAATTTACGTTTCAAAGGTTTCTGAACATTTTGGCAATTGGATGTATGTGTGTGCGGATACATATTTCTGTCGACGATTTTGCAAATACGGATCAACTAATTTCAATAATTCAAAAAACATTCGATATCTTCTGGTAAGGAGACGTGCTAATTAGTTTTTGGCAAAGGCAGCAGTCTAGCCATCAAAACTGAAAATTAGACATATGTAAATCGTTATATCACATATTCTATAAAAATTATAATAATAAGTACAAATTTTGTATGCATTTTTATAGGTTCTGTACCAATGTTTACGTGTTAGACAACTACGCTGTGCTTACGCGCTTCGATATTTCGACTTCAAATCAGCAATGCAGCGCGATTGCTTAAAAAAATGTTCATAATTTTCAAAAAAAAATCAAAATACAAAATAGATCGAAACATAAAAAAATCTAATTTTTAAAGTCAAATTTTTTCAAAAATTTCTCAAAAATCTATTTTTTTCAAACATTCGCAAAGTTCTTTATTTCGTACAAATACATATAGTCGTATAGTCAGTAGATCTGAAGATATATCCATTCAAATAAAACGGTTACAAGTAGCTCCTAATAGCCTCTGCTATTTTTAATGTGTTCTGTATAAGCGCAAATTTTAACAAACTATGAGACATATAGCTTAAAATTCGTAACAAGCAAATTATTTAATAATTGATTAAATTTGATTATATTTGACTTAATATCAAATCCATATAAATGTTTGATGTTACTATAAGCAAAGCGTAAGGGCTTTGAGAATAAGCTTAAAGCTCCAGGAACTATCAAAAATGTAAATAATTTTCTTTCGATATAAATCTTTATAAATTGACATCTACTCTACTATATTTTACTTTACAATATCTATGCCTTACTATGTGACCTTTAGAACTGTATAAGTGAAAGTGTATATTATGTATATTAAAAAAAGAGAACATTTATTCCCTCGTTAATATACTCTTTGTAAGCTCATATTATCAGTAAAAAAGGCAATTTGCTTGTGAGTGTGTGTGTCAATACAAATTTTCGTGGACGATTTCGGGAAAACCGATATGTATGTGTGTATTAATAAATAGTGTATTAATGATTACATATATTGACAAAAATTACTTATTACTAATTAATTGATTACATATAGTGACTGAACTATTTTTTATTTAGCATATTTATATAACTTCTAAGAATAAATAATGAATAGCATATACAAGAATTTTTTCTACCAATTATAGCGTTATCATGAATGTAGATCAAATTCTACTAATTACCTTTACATGATGGTTTACATGATGATTCTCAATATAATTTGTAGTCTATATACATTCATATTCAAACATTATTAATTGGAATATTAATTCATATTACTATAGATAAAAGGCTTTAATGTTTATAGTAATAAATGTTATTGGAACTAAATATGTACAGAATTCTGGGATTGGCATTTATTGTAGAGCATATTGCCGTCAATAAGCCGTCAAACCGTGCATTTACTTGGCATAAATTAATAATGAATTTGAATACTAGAATTAATATAGTTTATGTAATCGATTGAATATATCAATTTCATGCACCAGAGCCGCCAGATATGCCAATGGGAAGATTACACATATGTGTTACATTCAGTTGTGACATGAAACTACAGGTGAAGCTGGAAGTTATTCGAATTCATAGAAATTTCATGTTGGATAGGAAATTAAAAATATCACGATCAATAGAAAATCCAAAAATATGAGTAGTGTAAATTGTGTAAAAGTATTTCGAATGAAAGTAGCTCATGGATTTATTAACTCAAATATACAAACAGCCAGTCCTATTTAACTTCCCGTAGAGTAAGTTATATTAATCGCAAAAAAATAGAAAATGAAAATTTATGCATATCTTTACGATTCAAAACTTTCTGAACATTTTGGCATACCTTAGAATAAATGGATGTATATGTGTGTGTATGTATGTGTCTAGTATGTATGTATGTGCGGAAGCAAACATTTGCGGAACACGGATTAACCCATTTGAGTGATTCAAAAAACATTTGATTCTTTTTGATCGGAAGAGGTGATTTTAGGCGTAGACAAGTCTAGCCGTTTCAAAGATATAGGACAAAAAGTGCAAAATATTGCAATTCAGTTTTTGAGAAAATATTTAAGAGCGATTCGAGCAGTTCCAGGAATTTGCCGTAAGGCATAAAGTCATGCACAACTAGTTATCAGTTTTTTATTATATAATAAATTTTATTTTGTGATATATAGCACAAATTAAGTCAATACAATCAATAATCCAAATGTTAAAGAAAATGATGGTGAATATTCTGAAGTGATTCAAACCGTAGCAATTTAATGTTATATGAGGACTGGAAAATATCTCGATTGTACATAAAAACTTTGAAATTTGATTTGATTGAAATAATTAGTTAAATATATTAAGTTTCAAAAAAGTTAGAGGTGAGTGCATCACAATTTACTTAAATGAAGTTTTCAGAATAATAACAACTTCTCTTTTTAAACAATTAAATAATGTTTTTATTATGATAGATAAAACGCATAATAAAAAATTAGTCAACTAGTTCGTTATTTTTTTCGTTTTCCGTTTAAAGTAGTTTACTTTAAAATTCACACATTACATCAACAAGAAATTATGAGAAAAAATAAGATAAATTAAAAAGTGCATCATAAGGTCAAATTAAAGTGCATCATGATTTACTTAACTCGAGCATCTATATGAATAACAATTTTTGTTTCTTTTTGTAATATTAAAAGTTTTACATTATGAGTCAATTGGTTTCTCATTTTTGCCATTCATATAATAGTGAATCTCTTATATTTTAGAAAATGATGATGAATATAATGCGGTTCTATAATACATATATCTAGATTAAAATATTGAATTTGCAATATAAATCAAAGGCGGTTTACTTTGTAATTCAAATTTTAAAGGGGCAACTATTTATGAGAATATCAAAATAAATCAAATCATGAATACATGATGGATTTTCCGTCGAGAAATATGTATAAGTTAAATTGTGATAAGTATAATTTAAAAAAAATTAATACTCTATAATTTTACTTTACAATATCTGAGTCTTACTATGTTATTGAATATGTAAAAGCTTGTATTGCGTATACTTGTGGAAAAAAGAAAAATATTGAATTTACAATTAAGAACAAAAATGTGCGATTTGCTTTGCAATTCAAACTTCACATAAGCAAATATTTATGAGAATATCAAAATAAATCAAATACAGGAATAAAGGATATTTTTGGTCGACAAATATTGTGATAAGTTAAATTGTGATAAGTATAATTTAAAAAAAATGAAAGGGTGTCAGAACATGTTTTACTCATTTATTGCAAAATGAAAATATTATTCATTTTCGACGTATCTCGATTCAATTTTTATAGTAACCGCCCTGTTACGTATAATGTACACTGCCATAAAAAGCTTTATATGTGTAAGATATAGATATTTATTAGCCGTAATATATAGAAATTGAATTCATATGCAATAAAACATTTTCATAATACTTAAATCTACACATATACGAAAACAAAAACCTTCAGTTACTGTTCAGTGAGTAGTCCGCATTTATATCTCAGTTCTTCCAATTTGTAATCTATCGTTAAATCCACACAAATGTTACGTGCGTGATTTCGTTTGCTTTAGGGGAGATACATTTTATTCCTTCTCGTTATAAGATTTTTACACATCATTGACACAGATCGTAAAATAAAAGCATTTTCTAGAAGTAAACTTATATTTTATACCGTAATGCGAGTGTGTTGATGTTAAAGAAAAGAAGATGCTTTTCAAACGGTATCATGTTACGACCGAGTTTCTGCAGATGATCGCACGCAAGAACAAAGGATACATAGACACGAGGCTGGAATGATACAACATGTATCCTTCAAAAAAGCACCCAATAAAATAATAATACTAGAGGTGCATGGAATCGTGCCATAAGGCAAATTGCTGAAAATTCCCGTACCAAAAAATATTTTTTTAAAAAAAGATTAAAGTAATAGACCATTTTAAAGAAATTGAATTTTTTCAGCTTGCGTTAGCTGCGTAGACGCGTGAGTCTAAAGCTAAAAAGCAGTCTAAAGGCTAAACAATGGTATTGGAATCCATAGAAATGAAAACAAAATTTATAAAATATCTGATAATTTGATGTACATACGTCTAATTTCATTATTTTTGTCTGCCAAATGGCATTTTTTTTAATTGGATCGCCAAAACCGCTAGACTGATCTCCCAAAAATTTCATCAAAACTTCATTTTGTCAATACATAAAAAATTTTATTGAGTCATTCAAATCGGACGCACCGTTCTCTTATAAAATGCATTACCATTTTTGGCACTCAGTAACTATGCTCTTTGAATCATTTAAATCGGTAGATCCGTGTTCCCGAAATCGTTGCCGAAAATTTGTATCCAACACACACACACACACATACATCGATTTTATTCTAAGGTATGCCAAAATGTTGATGAACTTTGAAATGTAAAGATATTTACAAATTTTCATTTTCGATTCTTTTGCGATTACTGTAACTTACCCTGCGAAAAGTTAAAAATGTATCATATAAAGCATCTTGACATAATATTGCATAAGGGTTATAAATAAAAAAAATATGTACAAGTTTTGCGATAGCTATAAAACGAAATAAAATATAGTAAAGAACAGCTGTCTCTATAAAATATCTAATAATTTGATGTACATATGTCCATTGAACATTTTTGACCGTCAAATGGCTTTTTTCAACTTATTTTTATTGAGAGTCCACAACCGCTGGACCTGCCTTTCAAAAAATTTAAACAGCTTTTCATTTAGTCAATACAAATAAAATGTGTTTTGAATTACAGAAATCAGACGCTTCGTTCTCTCAAAAACTGAATTACCATTTTTGGCCCTGTTTGCCACGTATCTTCGGAACGGCTAGCCTACCTTCGCTAAAAACTAATCAGCACGTCTTCTTATTATATTTTAAATTATTCAAATCGGTTATTCAATACTGTTGAAAATGTCGAGGACCATATACGTTGTTTTGTTTGAACCATTTTAAAATTAAATATCTTGGTACAAAACCCAAAAAAAATTACACAAAATGTGTACACATTATTAAAATCTCTATAAAATTTTTGATAATTCGATGTACATATGTTCAATATACATTTTTGACCGACAAATTGCATTTTTTTAACTTATTTTTATTGCGAGTCCATAACCGCTTGACCTGACTTCCCAAAAATTTAATCAGTTCTTCATCTTGTTAATACAAGTAAAATGTTTTTTGAATTATTGATATCGGGCTCACCGTTCTCTTAAAAACTGAGTTACCGTTTTTGGCACTTTCTGCCCCGTATCTTCGGAACGGCTAGACCTGCCTTCGCCAAAAACTCCGCACGTCTCCATATTGATACGAATCGAATGTTTTTTGAAATCAAATCGGGTGATCGGTGTTCCCGAAATCGACGACAAAAATTTGTATCCACACACAAAAACATACACACACATACATCCCTTTTTTCTCAGGTATGCCAAAATATTCAGAAACCTTTGAAACGTAAAGATATACAAAAATTTTCATTTTCGATTTATTTGCGATTACTATAACTTAGCCTACAGGATGTTAATAACAGATTGTAAAACAAAAATAATTATTACATAAGGCCTCTTCTTAATTAGCGTTCAATTGAGTTAAGAATTTAATAATATCTGAAAAAATAAATCAATTTAGTTCTAAGGAACGTTCAATACGCTCGCTGAAATAAATCTAACAATAAGGAGATCATATTTCAGATCCTTTTCCGTTAAATTGCCCATCTCTATGTGTTTTGTTATGAAAAAGATTTGTATCACCAAGTCTGTGACTACTGAGTTTCCGATAAAAAAGAAATTGCAGACAAAACGGGAAACCTATACGATACACTTGCTGTACGCATCGACACGTGCCTGTTATGTTATTACAGAAAAGGTGTTTCTTTGTTAAATTCATTCTTTGAGAATTTTCGATATGCAACACGCGATGCCAGATCACGAGCAATCGGATCGAACCGTATGTTATAAATTGCAACATTGTAAAAATAAAGTATAATATAAAGCTTTCACGTAGAAATAGAATGTAATGCCGCAAATATATCTGATTTTATGCATCTTTGCAAGCCAATAAGAATAAAAAGACTAAATTACTGGTATTTTCAAGGTTGACTAAAATGCTGAATGAAAACTTGTTTACTAAACGGAAATGATAATTAAATGTAGTACGATTAAATGTAGTACGATTAAATGGATTACTTAAATACTCTTTTGAAATACGTGTTCATACACGTATGAATTTCAATAAATATATATTTTGTAGCTGGACTGTGTTTCTTAATTGATTTTTATTGTAATAGATAATACAAAAAATATCTAAATATTTATACATTTAATTTATATATTTAATATCTGAAATTAAATATTTAAATAATAATTTAAAGGATACAAAAATAACTAAAATTGACCTAATTGGCAATTTAAAAAATAACAATAAATTGAGGGAGATGTACACAAGAAACTCTTCCACCACTTTCTTCGCTCTATCGTTTTATGAGTTATAACAAAACTTAGTAACAAATAAAACTCTATATACTTGAAAAAACCTAAATAAACAAAAAATTTAATATATATTATGCTGAATCATTTTAAATATTACAAATAGAACTGGTAGGTATTTGTTGAAATAGTTTTTTTATAAATTAATATATCTTGAGATAATTATATTATACTGATTTTACTGATTATATTTCCACAAAATACAGCTAGATATATGCTTTAACTATTTCCCTGCCAAATCAAATAAAAATAATTAAATAAATTAATTAATCATTCTCGAAAAAGGTGCTGTATTACAACTTACGTGTTTGGGGTTAGTTTAAACATCTACCGGATCTAAGGACTAACGACAAAAAAATGACAGTAACTCTGATAATTCATTCTTTACTTATTTTTTTGAAAAATAAATAATTTGTACGTAATTCTTTTTATAAATCGACGCAATCTATAGGGTGGCCCAGGGTGGTCTAGGGTGGCCCATTTAAAAATTGGAATTTATCGATAGCAACTTGCCTGTAGGCCACACCGTGCAGAATTTGGAGTTGCGGTCTGTGGAAAAAAACTAAGAATTTTGAGACCTTGCTAACAGTGTATAATACTTTATATGTTTTCTTTACAGAAATATCTAAACCGTAAGATCACTAGATCACTAGGACCGCTAGATGCACCATCCTGGACCACCCGTTATAATTAAAGTAATAAACAATTTTATCATAAATCAAGGAAAACTGCAATTATTTTCATAATACAAATAAAATATATAGTTATAGTGAAAAGTGAATTTGTATGTGCCTATATCTTACAAACTATACATTCCATCCAATCCTATTCAATTGAGCCAGTATATAATTCTTGTATGTTACAACTAGCCCCAATGTTTTATTTCAACTAATGCCAGATGTGATTTTTTATATTAATCAAGATATCAAGTCAATATCAAATCAAGACCATTCACATAATTTAGAAATTACTAAAATTGTCACACATTAAATTGTTGATAAACTTGAAACGGAGTATTAAATACAAATTTTATATTACATGTAATAAATGACGGACCTGCACAGTTCTGTATACTGCGTCGCCCGCGGGACTGTAGTTATAATAATATTTGCAGAACGGTTTACATGTCCACTGTAGACAAAAAAAAATTTAATATCGTATGTTACCATTTGCCCCTGTTACAAGAGTCCCCAAGTTTCCCTAAATAAGTTTTAAAAAAAAACTTCTAATGTGTTTTGTTAACGATAATTTAACAAATTTAAAATGCCACCAAATTTTAATCATTAAATTTTAAAACTTTTTATTTAAAATTTATTATTTTTAATATATGTTATTAATAATAATTAATTATGAATAAGATTAGATTTTATCAATTCATCTCGTAGAAATTTTTTATTTTATTTATTAATTAATTTTTCTACTATGCCGATTTTGATTTGTATTATTAAAGAAAGTTTAAAAAATAAATATATATTGTTTTATTAGCTTAAATATTAGAATTTTAAGGTCTTTGTTTCATATTTTTACATTCCACTCACCACATTCTTCAAATACTATTTCAATTGCTTTATACGAAAAAATATAATTTTCACTCTAAAAAAATTCGTCTAAATAAAACTTAAATTTCAAATATTAAAATCTATGACTTACCACTGGCGCCGCTAATAACTTTTTTAAAGAAAATTATCTAAAAAGGATACTTCCATTCTACAATATCGATGCACATCTTTCGCAGCGGGTTCTTGAGCGGCAGGCAGAAGAGCGCCCTCAGCGGTCTATCGGGCGGCGGTTTTCCGGTCCTGCGCACGGGCCGTTTCGCCGCCGCCGCGTTGGCCGCCGCGTTGTTCGCGGCATTCGCGTTGCCGCCGGCAGCCGATGCGGCGACACCCGCGCCCGTCGACTTGGCACCGGTCGCCGCACCGCCACCGCCCTCCGTCGTCGCAACGGGAGCGGCCGTGCTGCTCATCACGCTAATCGCAGTCGCCTGAAAAGATAAAAGACATGTGAGGTATTGGATGTAGTATAAAGATAGCGAATCGTAAGAAATTTTTTTTTGTAAAAATGTGCGGGTGAATAATGTTTTTGGTCCTGATACTGTAACAGCTAATTATGCGCAATTTTGATTTCGTCGATTCATTCGAGTAATTCTGATGTCGAAGTCGCACGCGCACTGTATGACCAATTATCGAAAATGTCGACAAAATCAGGGAGTCCAACCGTCATGTCAGTCGATTTCGGTTGCCCAAAAGTTATAGATTTCACAAAAAATCATTTGGCACCATTTAAATAACGCTGGATACTAATGACTGGGATTGACGGGGAATTATCTACTGTGAGCTGATCGGTCAATAATTGAATGGTCTGAGAGAATCAATCGCCCAGAAGTGGCTAGCATTGGCCAATAGGAGAGAAATTATGTACTATCAGGACAACGCCAGGCTACACACATAGATAGGGATTCTGCAGAAGTTCCGGGAGCTTCTGAATGGGAAGTTTTTACTTGCCACCAAGCGATTACCATATGTTCCTGCCCACAAAGAATATTTTTGCCGTTGGAAAAAAACTCATAGCGATTTTTTTTTTAAATTATTATGTATAGTTTGAAATGAGCTTAGTGCAATCTAGAGCTTTGGTCAAATTGTGACCATTCTTCAGTTAATGCGGTTAATTTTTAACTTGCGTAGGGTAAGTTATTGTAATCGTCCAAAAATCAAAATTGAAAATTTTTACATTTCATCACGTTTTGAAGGTTTCTGAACATTTTGGCATGCCTCAGAAAAAATGGATGTGCATTTGTGTGTGTGTATGTATGTATGTATACAATTTTTCGTCCACGTTTTCGGGCGCACGGATCAACCGATTTGAATGGTTAAAAAAACATTCGATTCCTTTTGATAGTTTCAGAGATAAGGAGCAAAGAGTGCAAAAAATAGAAATCGAGTTTTTGAGAGAAAGGAGCTTCCGATTTGAATGAACTAAAAAACATTCAATTCGTAATGATGGGGAGAAGTGGTGATTAGATTTTGGCAAAGGCAGGTTTTCGAGATACCGAGCTGAATGTGCAAAAAATGGCAGTTTTTGAGAGAACTAAGCATTCGATTTTATTGATTTAAAAAACTTTCTGCTGGTTTTGACAAAATAATTGCTTTTGGAAAAAAAATATTTCAAAATATCGAAAATAATTCAGATTTTAATTTTAATTCTGGCTAAAGTTCTAAAGCTCACTTATATACTTCAAATAAATAATTTTAACTTTGTAATTCAGTTTAAATAACTCTTATAAATATAAATAGACAATGTTACAGTATTTATAATAATCTATATGAAAACATTTAATATTTCTCGAATATTTCGTACGGTACGGGAAGTTCCAGCAATTTGCCTTAAGGCACGATGCCACGCAAAACTAGTTTATAATTTTGTTCATTTAAGCTAGGTTTAGGTTTTATTTTTTATTCTAATTTTTTTTATTATAAGACTTTCAAGTATTTCACATTTTTTACTTTAAAGTAGACCAATTTTGAAAACTATAAATGCATAGTTTAACAAAATGTCTTGATTATTAAAAACTTAGGGCAATTATGTCATTATTTTTGACTTTGGTCCAGAAAATGTTATTAACGGTTACGAATCCAAAGTTTAAATCAACAAAATTAATAAAGATTAACCACAATAACAGAAAAATGGTCGCAGTTTCATCAAAGCTCTAGGTTGCAGTTAAAAGCTCACAATTTTCAAACTACATAGAATAAAAAAAAACAATTTTTTTATGACTGAGTTCTGTAACACCCTATATATTTATTTATTATTTGTATTTTTTATCTTAATTTATATATTGTATATTAAAAATTAAAAATTGATTGATAATGAATATCTAATCCAATTCAATTTATTTTTCAAAATTCAACTTTGCTGGAGATAAAAAGTTATACCAAAATATGCAAATTTCAGAAAAGAAAATTATATTAAATTAATATTAAAAATTACATAAAAATATTAATCTATTATAAATTACCTGCTGCCATGCACCGAGCGTCAGCGAGTATTGTGGGTCAAAAGCGGCCGCTGCTCGCTTGCGGTGTTGTTTCTGCTCCTCTTTCTGTTGCTTCTGGGTCTTCGGCTGCTGCTGCTGCTGATGATGTTGTTGCTGCGTGCGGTGCGCCTGCTGCGACGACTGCTTCGCTGCGTTGGCTGCGTTCTTGTCGACGGGTTGATCGCACTCATGCTGCTCGCCGCCTGGAAAATGGAAAGAGAAGAAAATTGGTGAAAATATTGTTTTGATTTATGAACTTGAACAGAAAATTATTACAAATATACTGGAGAATGGAAAGATAAAAATATTGGTGAAAGTATTGTTTTGATTTACAAACTTTAGCCATATTTATGTGCGAGGATATAATGTGTTTTCTGACAATGGAGACATAAAAATATTTGGACAGATAAATGTGAAGATTTTAACAGAACAACAAACAAAAATATTATTTGAATTGCTTCAGTTACAAAAAAACAATTTCAGGCATATTATTCTAAGAAATAATAATTGTAAAATATTTGGATAAATATATTTCGTGTTTGATTGATTTGCTCACATATTTCAATAAGTCAAAAATGTTACTAACTAATGATAATCTAAATTATTTACTTTATAATATGCATTATTTCAAATAGAGAATACATTGAAAATCTAATTTGAATTAGTATTTTTATATGCAACAGTTTTTTATAGAACTTACACGTAATTGGGGTAAAACAAAACAACTCAACCTTCATACTGGCAAGGTGTAAACAATAAACAACTAGTAAATAATAATATAAACTAGTTGTAAGTGGAATTCTGTCTCAAGGCAATTAAGGCATCGTGCCTCAAGGCAAATTGCTGGAACTTCCCGTGCGAAAAATTATTATTTATAATAATAATATATATAAAAAAATAAGATTTTTGAGAAACTATAAACTGGACAAAAAATTACTTTTTTTTGAAAAAAAAAAAATGTTTTCTTTATTTTGACATATTTTGGAAGATCTTAACTTCTTTTCAAAGCAATCGTACTGCTTTTACTGCATAGAGACAAAATATAAAGCGCGTAAGTGCCGCGTCGCTGTCTAACGGATAAACAGTGGTACGGAACCCATAGGAATGTAAACAAAAATACTTATTGGTAAAAAAATGTTGATGTGCATATGTCTAATGATCATTTTTGACCGCCAAATGGCATTTTTTTTACTTCTTTCGTAAATTTCCGAAACCGCTAGACCTACCCTTATGAAACATTGATCAACTCTTCATCTTGTCATACAAGTGAAATTTTTTTGAATTATTAAAATCGGACGCTCCGTTCTCTTAAAAACTAAGGTACCGTTTTTGGCACTTTTTGCCCCATATCTTCGAAACGGCTAGACCTGCCTCCGCCAAAAACTAGTCAGCACGTCTCCTTATCAATACGAATCGAATGTTTTTTGAATTATTCAAATTGCTTCATCCGTTTTTCCGAAATCGTCAACGAAAATTTGTATCCGCACACACATACGTACACGCGCACACACACATACACACACATACATATATTTTTTCTAAGGTATGCCAAAATATTCGGAAACCCCTGAAACGTAAAGCTATATAAAAATTTTCATTGTTAATAAGTTGAAATAGCTATTTTACAGAAGATAAATCAATAGTAATTTGAACTTTAATGATGAATTCTTCCGACAAAGTTCTATATTATTGTATCCAGTGCGATCTTTAACAAAAAAAGGTGCCCATAAAATATGTGAAGTGAAATTATTTCAAAAAGAAGTTATTTATTTGATTTGTAAAAATTGTATTTTAATGCAATGTTACCATTGTTAATATTTTACAAAATATGTTAATTATATAATACAGTATAAATTATTATAATATTTTTTTTAATGATTAAGTTAGTGTTTTTACAGAACACTAAACACACGTGAATGACTAAATTGCATCTTACGCTGAATATTCAACGATGTAGAAAATAAGTCGTATGTTTTATATAAAACACTAAAACAATTTTGCCTACATACTCATAAAATTAAAAATTACATATTTCATTCCCAATTAGTTTCAAAAATATATTCACTACTTGCTCACTACTTGAAGATCGGCTCTATCGTAATAATCTTGCACGGACAACTTTTAATAAGAACCAATTATTTTTTGAGCATAACGAATGAGTGCACTTGTTAGAATATGCCTTCGTTATTTTCATTATTCTCCTTTTACTTTGTTTGAGTACTTCACAAACTTTAACAACATTTGCTGCGAAATAAAACTGATGGTAAAGTTATGTGTAATTATTTATAGTAATTATATAATACGTTAACTAAACAGAACTCTTTGTGCTGCATTGCTTCACTTATTTTTCATGGATAAAATCTGCTGTAAATATATAATAAGAAAAGTGTAATAATAAAACCATTATTAAAAACAAAATTAACCTCAAAGTAATTTGCTCTCTGTTTATTAGAAAGAACAAACACATTATGTTCCTAAAATCTACGAAAGTATTTGTAAATTTTTGGAAATCTAGCAACATCTAGTAATATTTAGTTATTTCAGTTTGAGAAGGTGGGTAGCATGTGCCAGTTTGTAAGAAGAATCGAAAAGTAAAAAATCTTGAATATTTATCATTCAATAATACTCATCAAATTTATTCTCTAGTATGAATAAAAATTTGAGAAATATGTTGAAACTTTACTTATAAAAATTCTAACGTTCTAACTATAAAATTTGCTGTTCGCCAATTGTCAAGTATAGGTAGATAAGACTGATCAGAGTTAATATAATAAACTTCGACTTTGTAGAAGTAAAATATAGCAATTAAGATATTATGATTAATTAACTTGAATAACGTGAAATTCATGATGACTCTTCAAAATTATAAATAGCTGTGTATTTTATATAGCTCTGCTCAACAGTATAATTTCTTGTATAATTCGCGCATTCAACGCTAAAGATAAAATAAAATTTATCAAAATCGGACTATGAAAAATTTCCATTTGCAGTATCCAGCATGACTTGATATCTATATCGGTCAATAGTTTTCTGCCTTGGACAGTACTTTTACCATTTATATAGCAAAAAATTAACATATGGCAAAAATAAAGCTTACTATCATCCATCTTTGAAAACGTGTCTATAATATAATAGTGCAAACTCAAACATAATCTTGTCTACCATCTCTGTTTCAATATCAATCAATTGAAAACAAGTGTTCTAAAAATAAACGATGGCATTCCAGCAAGAGCGCAGCTTAAAGTTTCACTAGAGAATACCGATCTATACTTGTGAGTAATAGAATTTTTACAGTATGATCAAATAAATTGCGGAACTACTTTACATTAATACCCCAAGCGTGATGTTTTGCTGTATAATGGTATATAATGTGTTATATAAAGAAACATGACTTTGATAAATGATGATTCAGGAGGAAGAAGAGCGCAAGTTGAGCGCCCTGGAAAACTGAACGTTTTTTGTCGAACGGTTTCGCTTGTTTATTTCGTGAACGAATTTCCTACAGATTTTTATGGGATAATATAGATTTAGTTAATGCATTTTTAGAAACCGATAGTAGAAATTTTTGTCATTCATAAAAAATGCCATCGTTTCTTATTGTTAAACTCTTGGACTTGATCGATTAAAAATTATTTCTTTTTTCTCAAGATTTGATGTGACCCATTACGTATCACATCAAAATAAAATAGTTTTGAGCATCATAGGATTGTTTTTACTATATTGGGAGGCTATTTAAAAAGACTTGAAACATTAAATCTGTGTACATTTTTGAGTAATTTTTAATAAATAATGCATTAAAAATTTAACTATTATGAATTCAATATGTAAGTTATTTATCTCTGACTAAACAAAGGTTCAATGCACAAATTTACTAATACTATATATTAGTGATTAAAACGATAAAAAAATGGTAAACCAGATTGGGTTAAATTACAGATTGAGTCAAAATTTTATCTATCGCTGATGGTAAATTAGTTTAACAAATGGCTTACATGCTATATATCAAACATGAGGAAATTTTATATGCAATATGCAAATAATTGAATTATATTAATTAATTGAATAAGTATTGAATATTGTGAGTACGATTATCCTAACATATAAAAGATAAATAATTAGGAAAAACAATAGTTCAAGTAAATACAAAATTCAATCAACTTTTTTTTTTTTATTTATTTATCGTAGCTAACTATACAAAGTACATTCAGCTATATTATATTAGAGTTATATATTATTTGACTGCGTGAGAAGGATCGCTATCCAGCGATAGCACCTTCTTAGATGTTATGTGATATTTTGTAGTAAATCATTGCAGATTCTGTTTTTGAGATGCTTTGGTGGTAAAGGCTTGAGCAGATCCAACGCTAATTCGTTTGGATGACGACTTAGACGAGCTTTATATCTGGAGCAGTAAAGACTAATTTCTTCTTCTATAGTTCAAATTCTGAGATCTTGATGTATCAAGCAATTGGGAACGTATTTTGGAGCGTTTACGATTTCTTTCAAAATTTTATTTTGGAACCTTTGTAGAATAGTTATGTACGATTTACTGGCCGCACGCCATAGCTGTAGGCCGTAGGACCATATTGGTTTAATAATTGTCTTGTATATTAGAAGTTTATTTTCTATTGTGACTTGTGATTTCCAGCCCATTAACCAATTAAGTTGCCTACGTGTTAATTCAAGCTGCTGGCGCTTCTTTAGAATATGTTCATGTCAGATTAGTCTTCTATCTAAATGTATTCCCAAATATTTAACTACATTGGATATAGAAACAAATCACCATTCAATCTAACTGGGGGGCATGAACCTTGCCGTAAGGTAAAAGTAACGTAAACTAATTTAGAGTTATTCATTTTTATTCTCCATAGTTTCATCCACTGTTCTACTTCATCTACATTGAAAACTTTAGTTGGTAAATTAATTTAGCAAATGACCTAAATACCCTAGCATAAGTTCTTGATCTATCAAAGATTGATAGGAAGATAGAAGAGAGTACAATTCTAGTAATATAAAAATTATTAGACAAAATTAATTAAAATTCAGTAGCTCATATTAGAAATATAACTAAATCAATTGCATTCGGTAAATAAATGAAACAAACAATTGTTTATTAACCAACTACAATCTATCGAATTTTGGCCCATTTTGGGATATTTACTGATTTTTGTTAACCTTTATATATTATTTGCACCCTGAACCTGATCAGGACTATTTGAACTTGTGCCAGAGTATAAAGACCTGAACTTATGTTAGAGTATATAAGTTAACCTAGCACAAGTTTAAATATTTCTGATTTGGTGAGGGTTTAGGGCACTCTAGTACTCTAGTATAATACGTAATATTTGTGATCAGAATTACCTAACTGATAAACAGTTGCAGTAGACACATTAATTTAATATGAAATCACATTGGGAGTTCTTTTCGCAATAGTGTCACTGCTGTATAGGAACAACACACAACAATATATTATTATCAATAAAATGTGTTGATAAGTTATAATTACGCTTCTATTGAATTAGAAATTACAATAAGACTAAAATTTTCAATACTTCAGCTCATAGTGATAAATTTTGAAGGCAAACACAATATGTCGTCCAGGGTCTACATCCGTACACGCAGCACGTTATGTGGATGTTGTCCAGAGGCGACACTCGACAATTGAATACCTTATTGTAAGTTAAATTTTTGATTACTGAATGAGTTCTGCTTGAAATTCTAAAAAAAACATAAAAGCTATTAGAAGAGCAAAAAAAAAACGAAAGACCCGTTTAGATAAAATTTTGATGGACTTCAGTTAGTAAATGATTTAACAACCTAAATACCCCATCACTAGTATAAATATTGCTTGATTGCATACAGTTTAAATTGGTCGTCCCCGATCTAGCACAGGTTCCGGCTAGAATTCGCTCATTCAATAGCTTATCGACATCAATCCATTCAACTCGGGCGACGATTTTTTGTTGTTGTTGTCCATATGGCAGATATTGTCATGCGACTGTGACATCTCACCATTTGACCGGATTCCAACCGGTCATTTTACGACCGGATATCAGATTTCGGAAATTCTTATTTTGGAACACGAGATGACTTTCGGACACAGATATTGGATTTATAGTGACGCGACATCTGAGGTATGAGAAATATGAACGTGGGTACGTGCACTCAATAAATATATCAACTTGGTATTTTTTGTCAGAATCAGAACTTGACAGTTGTAATAAACCTGTCCTACACAACGCACTTTTTAAGATGAAATTCAATGGTCTACCTTTATTTTAAATAAATCACTTGAATGCCTATTGCCTCTCCAATTTTGTATTGTTTTGTACTAACTTAGGATTTGTGAAAACAAAGACTATAATGAGACAAATGCAATTGCATTGTTGGTGGTCCAATATTGACCTCGGACAACCTAGTATAAGTGATAGTGCTATAAGTTTTTGTTTTAAATATATATCTAAACAGTATGATTTATAATGAAAAGAGCTTTTTCGGCCATTCTTGAAATACATGCATTATATCACTATTAGAAATATCTATTGACAAATAGGATAAAGAAATAAATACATCACATCTCATAGAACATGAATAGCTCTGATTGTTATAATCACTGTTTGCAGTTATAATTAGTGCTAATTAATTATGAAATGTACCCAATAAAATGATCCTTCTATTTAGTTTGCCATCTGTGACTCCATAGTAGAATGAAAATCGCAAAGTATTAGATTAAAATTATAATTTGTGTTAGATACAAGATAAAATTTCTTGAAAATTTATTTATATTATTTTCACAGTTGCATTTGTGTGAAAAACTATTGTGGGAATTTGTGTATATGTATATGTTTAATTTTGTTTTAATATTCGAAGTACTAATTCCTTAGATATAACCATAGCACTACGATTTTAATTATACAAGTGTATTTTTTCCACTAAATGATGGATTCGATGTAGACCGAAATGTCTAGATTTATTAGGCTTGTAATTTTTGAACATTCAATTTTGCAATTAGAGTTGCCGGATCTGATTAATTTATAAATATATATACAACTGCAACATTTTATGTTAATTCCTAATTACAGATTTTTTTTTTCTTTCATTCTAAAATTAGTCATCGGTCTCTTTTTACCATGAGTGGGGTAAAAATGCACCGCAAGGGGTCAAAAAGATCTAATGTTTTATTTTCAATTTCAAAAGAATTTTACGACATAATAGATTCATTAGTCAATCAATGCCAAATACAAATTTCATGAGCCGAATTTTTCACAAAGATCACACAATATATAACCTTTATCTGGTATTTCGTAAAAAATATGGAATAAGTATTAATTTAATTTATCTTTTGTAATATTTAACTCAATTTACTATGTTCTTATTGTTTACACCCTTTCCAAAGTAAATGTTCAGTTCTCAACCCCATGCCCCAACCGCATGTAAGTTTTTATAGGAGTTATATATAAAAAACAGTTGAATCTAACTTAAAAATATGAATACATCTTATACAACAATTAAATAATGCATTCCTAAAAATTATTTTTAAGTATCATAAACTAATTAAAGGAGCTCAAAAATATGGTCTTTTTTCTGACCCTACTTCAAAATAATATCGTTGAAAAATTTAAGTATTGTTTTTTTTTTTTTTTGAAATTATGGAGGTAGTC
Organism: Ctenocephalides felis; assembly: GCF_003426905.1. Lineage (NCBI taxonomy): Eukaryota > Metazoa > Arthropoda > Insecta > Siphonaptera > Pulicidae > Ctenocephalides > Ctenocephalides felis. The sequence continues at coordinate 144,033,015 of NW_020538040.1, forward strand.
ACTAAACATATGTGCTATTATAATTAGTATTAAAAAGAAAACAATTATTGTCAAAACCTATCATAAACTATATCAGCGGTTTCCAACCTTTTTTGCATCGCGCCCCCCTGCAAATACAAAAAAAATTGCTACTCCCCCCCCTTTTATATTATGTAAAAATATTCATAAAAACTAAATATTTTTTGTTTATTTTTTAATAACGTTCCATAAATGTTGGGTTATTTTCGATAATAGTATTCTGGATTCTGGTTGTACGCGCCCCCCTTAGGACAGCCTGGCGCCCCACTGAGGGGGCGCGCCCCACAGGTTGGAAACCGCTGAACTATATTACTATCAACGTTCGTTTGCAAGGAACAACGTATTATACAATCACATTTATTTTTCTGCAGTCAATACGAATTCTTTCTTAAGTAATGTGAGAGTAAATTGACAGTACAGAATCTGGATTTGTTTGCAAGGATTTACGCCGTAACATCAACCTGTCCAACTATTGACAAAGTAATACCTTAGTTCTTTCTATCGGTCTGAAACTTCGATGAAAAGTACTGTTTCGGATACTAATCTGCAAACTACCACGAAAATAAATAGACTGAAAATGTAATACGTTTGAATGTTTTTTTTCAATTTAAATAAATAATCATCTACTATATACAAGTGTAAAAAATTATGTCTTTTTACCTACGTACCCTAGAAAATGAATAAAAGCTATACAGTGCGTAATAAACACGTTGATTGCCACGATAATGAGAACATTTTTCACATGGACCATGGTAACTTCATTAGATAATTCAGTTAAAAATATATCTTGAAAATTTAATGTATCGAAGACAATTTTTTTTTGACAAAACTCCTGGAAAAACTCAATTTTTCATGTCACACATATATGACTAACATCAGTAGATTATTATATTAGAACTATTTTTCTCGAGAAGCCGTAAGCCTAAACATTTTCAGGTTCCACTTCTATAAAACGCGCTACGAATTAGCCTCATTTGTATGTTAAACGCATATGTTTTTATACTTTAAATTCTAGTTTCTATAACGCGGTTTCCATATTACACGGTACGCATGCACCGCGTTATTGGAGAGTTGACTGTATGTTATTTTGTGTTTCGCATTGTTTGCAATGAACGTTATCTTAATTCGTTTTATTAAAAAAAAAACAATGACAAAGTAAAAAATAAAATTTTCACAAAATACTGTTCCTAATTAAATCAAAGCAAGTCTAAAGAAACATGCAAACAGTTGTTCGCAACGTTCACTTCAAATATTAAAAAGTTATTATTTACAAAGCAAGGAAAAGACAACGTAAATTGTAGTTTCTCTACTCGAATAAACTGTCAATGAGTAATTCAAGTACACAAAACTGTTTTTATCACAATTTAAATTCAATAATAATATTAACAGTAAAAATAATTAGTTTGTTTTTTGTGCTCGCTTAAATAAATACATCGAACAACGCATGCTTTATGCATGATAAAACAGAATAATGTTTATTTTACTCATATGAAGCACCGCATTTTAAATACATTGAGAGGATAAATGAAATATGAAACTTTGAAACTAACACGAAGGGATATTTTCATTATTTTCCTACACCACGCAGAGTGGAAATAAACTTTGATGAATATATTAACATTTGAAAATTATTTTCTCGATCTATCCGATCGTCCGTCTTTTTATCTGTCTGGGAATTTGATTGTTATTTTTAAATCATGATGCTGAATATTTACCTCTTTTGGAATAAATTTATATAAAAGTTCTCTGTGGTACATTACTCAATATCATTAAGCCGATTACTGTGCATTATTGATTTTAAATAGTATTATTGGAAATAAATTTTACAACACATTATAGATTCAGTTATTTATATATACATACATACATACTGGGTGTCCAAAAACTCAACGTGAAGCCGTACCACAAAAAATGAGTGTGTTAGCAATTATGGGACTTTCTTCCGTTTTTATTTTTTACTCGTTTTTTTATTATAAAATTATCAAGTACTTCACCATTTTATAATTCTGATTAAACGCGCCAACTTCTGAAGAAATTTGCCAACACACTTTAGTAAATTTTTTTAAAGGAGAAGTCCTCTGAAAGTCGACCGATTTTTAAATTTTAAGTTCATAGTTTAGCAAAACTCTTAAAAGTCTTAACTCTTGAAAACTTTAGGTACTTGTATTACGATTTTTCATTGTAGTATTAAAAATGTTATTCACGGTTACGGTTCCAAAGTGCATCGAAAAAGGGTCACAACTACACCAAAGCACTAGGTTGTACCTAAAAGCTCATAATTTTCAAACAACGTGAGATATTTTTTTTTATTTTTTTTTTCAAGACATTTATATAAGAAAAAAACAAAAATTATAGACATAATTAATACTTGATTTACTACTAACAGTATTCTACTTATTATGTTAACTTATAATGTTTTTTGTAACTATATAATAATTTTGAATTAATACGAATGTACATATTAATGAATTGTGAAAAAAGAGTATTTAGTGATCGTTTGGAATTTTCTGTTTTAAATTCCACAAGCACGTTAATTACTAAATCCCGATTATTATATTATACTAATTGTTATCCCCATTAATTCATACTACTGCGTACGTTTCATCAATAATTCAATATAAATTATTATAATAGGATAAATGAGACGAGGAATGTTTGTATAAAAATATTTGTGAAATGTAATACTATGGAGTACATTTTAATCCATCTTTGTACATCGTTATCCACTCACCATGAAAAATTTGCTACAAATTAAAACTCGGTTCTCGACAATGTAATTGTTTCACGCTTTATAAATTGCTTTATGTTACTAATGACATCACAGGATTGTACATCTATGCAGAATATAGATAGATATGCACACAATATTACACAAATAATATTATATATATATATATATATATATATATATATATATATATACATAGGCTAATGCAGTAAACAGATGTGTAATATAAAATTGCACTATTATAAAATTTCAGTTTGATCACGTGTAATATTTTTTTGTAACTGCTACATTGTTCAAATAGTTACCTATCTTCCTTAATTCAAAATAATCATATCTGGGGTTATTTCAAACAAAACCTTGCTACTTGTAACATATAAAAATTATATACAGATTCAAGTGAAAGAAATTGGAGAAATGTATAATTTCTAAGGTGTCGGCACTCTATAATTGTATTTTACGTTAATTTACAATAAAAAAAATTATTATAGAAAACATTAAATATTTTAATTGTATTAATTATAGTTTGCGTTGATTCATAAAATTACGTGAATTAAAATTAAGTCATTTGTCTTAAAAATAAGTAAAAAAAAAATATCAGAGGTCGTTTTTTGTTGTTACTACTTGCCTCAGTAGAATGTATTACCAACCCCAAACAAGGGTAAGTTGTATTACGGTAATTTCCTAAATAATTATTAATTGTAAAATAATAAACATCAGTTGTGGAATTAGTTTTATTTGATTCGGTAGAGTAATAGTTACACAAACCATTCATCTTTATTTCTTAGAAAAATGATCAGTGGATCCCAAGATATAACAATAAAAAAAAGTGTTACAACTAACCCTTAGCTCCCCTTATATTATATATATATATATATATATATATATATATATATATATATATATAGTGCATCACGTGGTTCTTGTTGGCGTTGCAGTCGTTGCGTACAAAACTACATTACATAAAGTTCAGTTTTAAAAATCAAAAGAAAAACATGTTTTAATTAATATTGTTAGTTTCTATATTGTATATATCGTTATGTATATTTTTTTAATTATTTTAAATATAAAATTAAGTTTATTTTTTTAAAAAAAACTTTGTAATTTTTTTTTAAATACTGTTAACAAAATTGCTGAATGATGACACACAATCCGTGCCAAAACGTATACTTTAAAAAAATTTTATATATACATATATATAGTGTATGCGTGAGGGAGAGAAAGAGAGAGCGTGTATAGGCAAACGTACTAAAATATGTATGTATACATAAATAACAGATAAAATATTCTCAGTATTTTAAAAACATTGCATTCACATTTTCCATTCAGATTATCAATCCAATTTTCCGTATATCAAAAAGAATCTCTGAACACATCAGCAGCTCCTTTGCAACGAGCGAATAAAAGTGGTTGCTCTATTATTTATTATACACGTGATGCGATCGTTATTTCTCGATTCCTTTGTTGTTTTTTCGATTAATATTCCAGCATATATATTCAAAGTGATATAAATGCAATGTTTTATAACGATAGTTGTTCGATTTGAAACGTGCTTTCCAGTGAATGAACACATTTTTTAAATATTACATTTTTGCCGGTTATATAATTTTACTTTATTCTGAGAATATTGAAGATGGTGCTTGTGTGAAGAACTGTAAAGAAAGAAATAATACCTTATTCAATATTTCTTAGAATTTGCTATTTAGCCTTGATGTTTTCCTTGTATATAATGGGTTTTAAATTGCAATGTTTTTCTCAATATTTCATAACTAAGATAAAATAAATAATATTACGTGAAGCACAAGCTTGATCGCCACTTGAAAAAAAATTACCACTGGACATAAGTTAACATTGATTCTAATGTGAACTAGATTTGCAACAAATTTATTTTATTATTAATATAATAAATAATTAACAATATTTTTTAACAAAGTTGGTCGGTCAAACAAATGCCCACATCAACAAATTATATTAAATTTAAATGAAATTTATATCGAACTATTAATTCCGATCGAGTATATGACTTTTAAAAAAAGTTGATTTTATTTTGCCCTCGCAAATACCACTTATTTTCCAAGTTTAATGATTTTTGAAAAATGAATGGTGATCGGTCTAACAAATACCACAATGACGCCCACATTAAAGTCATACATAATTCGTGTAAATAATGTTAGAAAAGTAGGGAGAAGTCCCGTAACGCCGGACGGCAACTAACGCCGGATACTCTATTTAACACGTATTATTATTATAGTATAGATCTTTTTATTTCAAAATACAAGTGAAAGGAGCGCGGAGGCCCACTGGTGCAGGATCACGCACCAAGATGTTTGTAACAAACCATTTAAAACTAAATTTTACTTTTTTCATTAATTTCCAACATTTTTCATTATTTTGAAAATAAATATTGCCCGATCCATCTAAAAATGAGCTCCAGTCAATATAAGCGCAATATTGGTAATAAAAGCCCAAGATTCAAATATTGCGCCACAATTCGCCCCCCATCTGGCCAAGATTATTTTTTCTGGGGCACTTCAGTTTTATTTTATATTCGCTAAATTATAATTATTAAGTTGCTTTTTTAACATGTCATATTAATGAAATGGCTATTAACCTGTAAATTAACTAAGTATTTGTTGAATGTTCTAAAGTAGACGGTTTTAAATTCATATTTGATTAAAAACATAGACTTAATAATAGATACTCTCTTGTTCCCATCAATTGAAAAAATAGTAAATTGGTATTTTTATTTTTAACTTAAAAATTAAATTATAATTAAAGTCTAACCAACTATATTTTACTCAATTCATTGTTTAAAGAAGAAATAGGAGTTCGCATAGACAAACTTTTTAAAAACGCAAATCTAATAAATTAATATAATTATTAAATTGGATTAGAATAATAAGATTTATTTTATTGATTATCAACATCGGTATCCCTTCTTAAATATTTTTTTCCTTCACGAATTTCATCTGCATGGAATTTTTTGTGTTATGATTATTCCAAGCGAACTTTTACTTAAAATCAACGATAAATTAATTTTCTCTTTGCATATTGAAGAATGGATTTTGCCCTTAATCATATTACACAATTCAATATCGTTCTGGAAGTTTTCCATATATTTACGATGTACAAGAGAAATTTTATAGAATGTATGTATTATTAGATTTAAAACTTTTCCTCAGTGCGCTTTCATATATTTTCAACAATTCTGAAAAAAGAATTTTATATATCGACGACATTTGCAGCATATATTATATTATTATATATACACGTGAAAAATACTTTTATGTATTTAGACTTTGAAAATCATACTGTTTTCTAATTAAGTATAACAAAAATTTTGTAAACTACAATTTTAAATGTAATTTGTACTAATTCTGTTTTTGGATAACTTTATGAGGAGTTGCTGATTGTCTACTTTTTTTCATATAATAAATACATAAATTATAATTTATTATATTAGGTATATATAATCATATTAAAGTTTAATGTTTAATGAATATATAAAAAACAAA
>NW_020538040.1:144040272-144075879 GCF_003426905.1 Ctenocephalides felis
TAAAAATTGATTATATATATCAGTAGCATTAGTATATGATGGAACGATTTTTAATTATATAAATATGAACACATTACACTCACTACTTCATAGCTAATGGTAATAATGCATTTTATGGATAAATAATTTGATGAGCTTTTATATATGTTAATCCTTTGTGCTACAAGTTTTCTATATATTTTTGCACCATATGTTAGTGAATAGGCTATTTAAACATAAATTATTATTAAATTATAAAATGTTACTATTAGCTATTCATAGGTTTTTTGTATTGCACTCGTATCTTACTTTCAGCGAGTATGAGAACAGGGAAAGCTCAACCGAGCTTCAATATGAATTTCGTAAGATAAATAATGTTTTAAAAATAATATTTGAATTATATGTATATGAGGTATTTACTGTGTAATATATGAGAAATATACTATATAATACATGATAAATTAATAATACTTACCCTATGACTACAATTGTAAAATCTAACAAGTTCCAGCCGTTCCGCAGATACGCCCCTGGATGGAGTATAAAACCGTATGCTATAACCTTCATCACGCATTCGGCAGTGAAAATAACTAGAAACACGTATTCTATGATTTCCTGCAAAGAAATATGACAAATTTATATATTGTATGATTCTGAATTTGATGTTGACATATGATTAATAAAGTCTAAAAATCGGGCTTAACATACATAAAAAACCAAAATTTATTTCAATACAATTATTTTAAATTCATACGTTTTGGCTATAATCCTTGCTTTCTCTCAGTGCTCACTAAAAATAAAATTTAAAACAAACACAATTGATTTGAAAATAAAAATATAAACAGTAAAAAGTACTCACATATAGTTAATCTTAGTTTTAATATACAAATTCAATAAACCAAGGTATCAGGATATGGTATTGCACCACAGTCACTACACTATGTTATATAAACAATAAAATTGTAATTAAATAATATTTCACAAAATACTAACTTAAAACATAACAATTAGATAGTGTGTAATATATGTGTTATCCGTAAGACATAAGGCATGGAGAAATATTTTATTTTTAATGTTTTTACCAAGATTCTACACATGTGTGAAACTAATGCGAATCCTTTGCGCAACATTTTTATTGTTTTGCGAGAAATTTCGTAATACTGTCTAAATAAAAGAGATTTAAGTCGCACAGCGTGTTGAGTTCATTGAGTTTATTTATTGTTCTATCGTTATGAATAGTCAAAAATGATCCTCCTATAATTCTTTGTTTAAATAAATTTTGTTCGAATTGTAGTACAGTCGGATTAAAAAAGTCTGTATTGTGTTTTGAAGCATTAATGTGGTCCGCAAGCATAGTTTTAAATTGTCTGGGAGTTTTAAAATTATTTTTGTATTGTTGTAACTAGGATTATAGCAACGCATGAATGTAAAATAAATTTTTGAAAGAAATTTATGTTTTTTATTGATGTTATGCCCGATTATTAGACTTTGTTAATATATATATATATATAAATAAAGTATTTTTATCATATATGCAATGTATATTACATTGATTAATTAAAAATTATCATATTCAATTTTTTACAAGTTAAGTAGACTACTAAATTAATAATGGTAATCACTTCGAAAGAAATCCTTGTATAAAAAAATCGTTGATATCAAGTTGAACTAAAAAGTAATTCACAATCAAGTTCTGAATTAATTTTACTGCATTCATTGAAAACGTGTGTATAGTAATCCACATTATTATTAATAAATTAAATCAAAAGTTTAACCGGCATACTTGCATGTTTGTTATTAAGTTGCACTATACATTTGCAGTTGAAACTAACTAAATATTCATATATCAAACAATTTTCACACACAATGAGTTTGCAGCACTACGGAAATTTCTTACTTAGTCTGGTTTAATACGTTTTCCCAAAACAATGAACATTTTATACGATGCAGAGAATACATACATTACAATATATATTATACAATACATATGTTATAATATATTCATTGAATGTAAAAGTAACGTTTCACAAATTTATCATCAAATAAGAATGTTATTGAAATAAGTGAATTATATAACTTTTTAAAAATATAATCTTGTTAAAGTATAGAAATATATAAAAAGATAGTTGGCATATCTAATACACATTTTTAATATGAGCACAACTTATTCAAAACTTTTATATATCACAAACTTAAGTCTCATGTCATTTGTCATGTATAAATACAACAAAAAAAAAAAAACAACCTTTATCAGACATTAAGCAAGCCACAGAGATAATCACAAATTTTATAGAAGAGAAAAGATATTGCACCTAAAAGAGTGTTAGTTAAAATATTTTTTTTTTCACTTAATATAGAAATTATTTTGACTAATTAGTGAGTATTTCTTGCTTAGTAAGTGAGCTTTACGAGAAACTTTTGAAAGGAAAAATGAGTTTCATATCAACAATTATTCATAAATAACTATGAAAGTAAATAATTTTCAAGGAGTTTTTTTAATTCGTACAATTTTGTTTTATAAGTTAGGAAAGTATATTATATTATGAATATTTGTATTGTATTATTTGTATGCATTGTATTTATATATATGTTATATATATATATATATATATATATATATTTTGTATGATTCTGAATTTGATGTTGACATATGTATTAACAAAGTCTAATAATCGGGCATAACATCAATAAAAAACATGAATTTCTTTCAAAAATTTATTTTAAATCCATACGTTTCGGCTATAATCCTAGCCTTCATTCAGTGGAAACTAAAAATAAAATTAAAAACTAAAACAATTGAATTGGAGTGAAAAGAAAAAAATAAAATAGTAATTAGTACTTACAATTTGATCTTAGTGTTAAATTGGAAAATTTTAATAATCCATGGTATTAGGATATGGTAATGCACTACACTATGTATTATAAACATTAACTTGAAAATACAAAATATTTTCACAAAATACTGATTTGAAAAAATCACAAATGAATAGTGTGTTATTCGTAGACTGGTTGAAGATGTAATGGAGAAAGTCATTTTTTAAAAAATATTTTTACCAAGATTCTGCACATGTGTGGAACGAATTGTAAAACCTTTGCGCGAACGCTTTTATTGTTTTGTAAGAAATTTGGAAATGTTATCTAAATAGAAGAGATTTGTGTCGCACAGCGTGTTGAGTTCATTCCGTTTATTTATTGTCTTATTGTTATAAATAGTTAAAAAAGATCCCTCTATAATTCTTCGTTTAAATAAATTTTGTTCAAATTGTAGTATAGTCGGATTAGAAAAGTCCATATTGTGTTTTAAAATGTATATATGGTCTGCAAGAACAGTTTTGAATTGTTTGGGGTTTTTTGAATTGTTTTTATGTTGTTGTAACCGTTTATTGAGGTTCTGGCTAGTTTCTCCTATGTAAATTAAATCACAGTCTAAACAATTTATTTGATAGACGAGATTTCTGAGTCGTTCGATATTAAATGGGGTTTTTGTTTTTGTAAAAATAGTGCTAGTAGGTGTAATATGTTTGCCATACATTAAAGAATTGTATGTTCCTTGGAAAAAACTTTTTTATAAATCTGGACTTCGACTTGTAACCAATTTTAGTACAACTACTAGCACTATTTTTACAAAAACAAAAACCCCATTTAATATCGAACGACTCAGAAATCTCGTCTATCAAATAAATTGTTTAGACTGTGATTTAATTTACATAGGAGAAACTAGCCAGAACCTCAATAAACGGTTACAACAACATAAAAACAATTCAAAAAACCCCAAACAATTCAAAACTGTTCTTGCAGACCATATATACACTTTAAAACACAATATGGACTTTTCTAATCCGACTATACTACAATTTGAACAAAATTTATTTAAACGAAGAATTATAGAGGGATCTTTTTTAACTATTTATAACAATAAGACAATAAATAAACGGAATGAACTCAACACGCTGTGCGACACAAATCTCTTCTATTTAGATAACATTTCCAAATTTCTTACAAAACAATAAAAGCGTTCGCGCAAAGGTTTTACAATTCGTTCCACACATGTGCAGAATCTTGGTAAAAATATTTTTTAAAAAATGACTTTCTCCATTACATCTTCAACCAGTCTACGAATAACACACTATTCATTTGTGATTTTTTCAAATCAGTATTTTGTGAAAATATTTTGTATTTTCAAGTTAATGTTTATAATACATAGTGTAGTGCATTACCATATCCTAATACCATGGATTATTAAAATTTTCCAATTTAACACTAAGATCAAATTGTAAGTACTAATTACTATTTTATTTTTTTCTTTTCACTCCAATTCAATTGTTTTAGTTTTTAATTTTATTTTTAGTTTCCACTGAATGAAGGCTAGGATTATAGCCGAAACGTATGGATTTAAAATAAATTTTTGAAAGAAATTCATGTTTTTTATTGATGTTATGCCCGATTATTAGACTTTGTTAATATATATATATATACATATACATATACATATATATATATGTGTATATATATATATATCTGTGTATATATGTGTGAAAGTATAAATATATTTATACCGAAATTTATTTATATGTTCTAAATGTTTTAGAGATATAAAGTAAGTACTACTCTTTCCTACAAATAAAGTCTGTGTAGTAAAATTATCTCTGATTTCTTTTTTTTGAACTGCTTCCATTTTTACCAAAAAAATATTTATTTCATTCTTAACTCATAAATGATTTCTACGTTTTGGGCATATGTGATATCTCTCTCATCAGGAATTTTAAAGTGTTGAATTTTAACAAATTTTAATTAATACTCACTACAAATTAAAATATACTTTTTCTCTATAGACGAGGTAAAATGCGATGGCTGGGGGCCAAATAGGTCCAATATCTCATTTTCAATTCTAAAAGGATTTTACGAAATATTAGTTACATTTTTTAATCAATGCAAATGTTATAAGTGTACATTTTTACAGAGATAACACAGTATATAATTTTGATTTGGTATTTTGTCAGAAATGTTTATAAGCAGATTTGGAATAATTATTGATTTAATTCATCTCTTGTAATACTGCTTTTTTTAACTTAATTCACTTTATTATTTTTTATTTGCTAGGGCAAAGGAATAGTTCGTCCTTTTTACCCCAAAAACGAGTTTTTAATGAGGTTATATAACGTATACTTGAAAATTATACGAAGTTCTCGTAAATCACAGTGTTCACAACCAAAAAAACTAACGACGAAAGAAAATACTTTTGTTATGAATTTAATTTTAATTTAATTGATAATCAAAATAAAATACAAATACAAATAAATACAAATTTAAATTATACAAATATCATGAATATATAAGTTTATAGATTCATTCATAAATGAAAAAGGAAATGAATATTTTTTTAGTTGAAAGGAGGTTTGTAATTGAGAAAAGTAAAACCAAATAATATTTATCCAGAAAAACATGTGCATATAGGCATATATATATATATATATATATATATATATATATATATATATACACGCAATGATATAACATAATGTATATACAAATTCTATTCAAGATGATTTCTATAGATTTTAATGGCAACTATGATTTGATGTCAATTAGTTATATAGCTTTCCAAACAGCGAATGTGAATGAACTTTAATTAAATAGAGAATTTAATCAGCTTCGTTATTATTCCACTGTCACGGAAAATCGTTTGTGATTTGATCGCTTTCATGACGTTTGTGAAGTCATAATATTTGCGAACTCATTAGTTGCACCGATAATTCATTCAAAGGCCGTAATTATGATATTATTTTTCAAAACTATGACATAATGATTTTAATGATTTACTCATATATACAATTAAAATAATTATAATTTACTATATTAGTACTTACCAAATATGTATTCGTAATATTCGAATCGCTATTAGGATAAGGAGTGTAGACAGCCAAAGCCACGCAGTTCGCAAAAATTGTTAATAAAATTAAATATTCAAATGGTCTGTAATAAAACTGTTAAGGAAAATATTGTTGAAAGTAATATATATATATATATATATATATATAAATTTTATGCAAATTAAATGGATTACATATTCTTAATATCTAAGGTTCATTTATTAAAGCTAAAGCTTATTTTAATTCATATTCACATTGTTTTTAATTGTCTGTAACATGTGATTATAAATCAGTGTTTTATATTGCTCTATACAAATACAAAATAAATTTAAAATGATTAAAAAGTTAATTTTATTTAAATCGTTACTTTTCTTTAACAATAAGCTAAGTTATCTTCACCGCACATACTATTTGACGTAGTTTTTAAAAGTTTATGTTGTGCAGTCATATTTAGATAATTGCATATAATATTCATTGAAAATCAATCAAACATATAGTTTGAAAACATTATAAAAAATCATAAATAATCCAGGAGTGTATATTTATTATGAATTTGGTGACATTTTATCAGTACATAATCTCTGTTCGATTTTAGTATGATTACGTATAATATGGATATAATAACAATGATAATAATGTCTTCAAATTTTTTTGCTCTCAGGGGCTGAAATGCTTCTCAAATGATAAAAAGTATTTTTCTGAAAGTTTTAGCTCTTAATATTAACTTTGAGATTGTCCGCACTCCAATCCAAAATTATTGTTTAATGAATCTTGCTGGAATGTTACAAAATCATATTTTTACCATTGAAGATGACACAAGAAATTTGCTAAATGTTCGACAAAAAATAAAGATACTGTACAATATCTACTATTTTTATTAGATGTACTAGCCAGAAGAATTTGGGACACAACATCAAAATTATTATGAAAAACTAAACATTTATATATGTAAATATAATATAAATAGGTTTGTTTTGTGTTAATTTCAAAAACTGCTGAACGAAGAAAATAAAAGCTTTTGAAACGTTGCTTTTTAATATTTATTTAATCGATTTTCCTTTTATTATGAAAATAAAAAGTATTTTACCATTTTACAATCTTGATTACATCTTTGATGAAACTTGCAATCACGCTTGAGTACTTTTTTTTAAAGAGAAGCCTCTCAAAGTCAAGCGATTTTAAAAATTTTAAATTCATAGTTCAACAAAACGTCTTAATTCTTGAAAACTTAGAGCAACTGTGTCATTATTTTTGATAGTGATCCTAGAAATATCATTCAGATTTACGGATCGATAATTTAAATAAACAAATTCAATAAAATTTAACCATTATAACCAAAAAATGATTACAATTTTACCAAAAGCTCTGGGTTGCACTCAAAAGCTCATAATTACCAAACAACGCGAGATATTGTTTTAACTTCCCGTCGGGTAAGTTATTGTAATAGTCTAAAAATCGAAATTGAAAAGTTTTGCTTATCTTCACGTTTTGAAAGTTACTGAACATTTTGGCATACCTTATAAAAATGAACATGTATGCGTGTGTGTTCAAAAAATATTCTATTCTTATTGATAGGGAGATGTGCTGGTTAGTTTTTGGCAAAAGATAGGTCCAGCCGTTTCGGAGATATAAAGATGAAGGTGCAAGAAACAACAGTTTTTGAGAAAACTGAGAGAGAACTTGAGAGATTCGATTTAATTGATTCAAAAAAATTTCTGTTGACGAAACGAAAATTCAATTTCAATTTTTTTTTGGAATATCGAAAATCATTCGGATTTTAATTTTAATTCTAGCTAAAGTCCTAAAGCTCACTTGTATACTTCTAATAAATAATTATAATTTTGCAATTCAGTTTATATAATTCTTATAAATATTAGACAATGTCTTCCATTTTAAATCCGATTGATTAAGTTTTGTATATTTACATTTTGTAAACATTTATAAACTTTGTTGTTTACTTCATAAGCTCTTATATTTTTACTATGAACAATGAATAACGAAATTTACAGTATTTATGATCATTTATTTGAAAACATGTAATATTCCTCGAATATTATGGTACGGAATTATTTCATTATGATACAGAAAGTTTCAGCAAATTGCCTTAAGGCACGATGCACGATACATCACTTGTTTAGTTTTTTTTTCAGGGCAATTACAGTCAATTAAAACACCCTGTTTTGCTTGAGGTTGATTTCTGAAACACTCTGTATATATACATAAATCTATACCCGTGTGTATGCATGTATGAATATCTTTGAGAGCGAACAAGCGTGCCCATACAGCAAAATTCAATCTACCGGACTGAAAAGAAATATTGGCACCGGTAATGTAATTAGTGTTCAATAACAATCAAGCTTAATTAGTGGGAACTAACAACAAGTAAATGCACTTCCATCGAGCCAAGGGTGAAATTGCAGCGAACACACGACAAACGCTGCTAGTGCTACGTAGCCACGGGCTGTAGCTGCTAGATGGAGCGCAGCTCATAGTATGGTAGCGGCGCCGAGGTAATTTATTAATATTTGCTAAACTTAATATTGAACTACAAAATAGAGAAATAAATTCTAACGGTTGCAAAGTTTTGCATCTTTTACTGCAGTGTCGGCTACTAATATTATAAAACTGTTTAAAGTTGGCCCATGAAGTAATATATAGAGATTAGCAATTTATTTTAATTTGGTGATGTCAGTTATTTGAATTAGTTTAATATATAATGCTTATATTTCTTTAGATATAACTTATAAAAACTAATGAATTTAAACAAAAACATTTTATAATGATTTAAATTTGATTCAGGAAGTAACAGGTTTAAATGTGCTATTTATTTTAATAAGAAGATGCTAGTTATTTTAATTAGAGTTGGCATACTATGCTGTTTTATATTGTATGTTTATAAGTTATTAATAACAAATAATTTATACACAAAATATAATCTGCAAAGTCACTTTTCAATGGGATCTTAAACGATGTCAAAATATTTTTTTGTCTCGATTGGACATGTAAACCGTTCTGCATAATCAGAGCTACTGTCCCGCACGTCGATGCAGTAAACAGAACTGTGCAGGTGCGTCATTTTTTGAAAGGTAATATAAAATTGATCTATAATAAAATTTCGGTTTGCGTTATTCGAATCGATTAATTTCAAATTTTCTATATCTTATTTCTTTTCGAATTTATCAATATTTGATAATGTGTACAATTTTTTTTTGTGATTGCTTTAAATAGTTATCTTGATTAATGTAAATTAATGTAAAACACACCTGGGGTTAGTTGAGCTTAAAAGTTGGGGCTAATTGGAACATACAAGAATTATATACAGATTTAAGTGAAAGGGATCGGGTAGAATTTATAGTTTGTATAATGTAGGCACATGTATATAGTGTTACAGAAGACACTATAAAGCCGATTCAGCTGTAAAATAGACCAATGTTATGGTAAGGCTTTGTTACGTAGCATCTTGCTTAAAATGATACTGAAACCTGTCAAAATGCTATGTATTTGCCGTGCAATCAGGCGTTTTAAAAGTAATATGTAAGTTCACTCGTATGTTATTATGTCATATCACAAAGATGCACTCATGATAAAATTCTTTTTTGACGTTTATGCGTTCACTAGGTTAGGTCTTCAATCTGAAACGCCTAACTGCACAGCAACCACATAGCATTTCATCAGTTTTTAGCATCACTTTATATGAGAAACGCTACGTAACATAGCCTTGCCATAACATTGGTCTATTTTACTGTAGAATAGGTCCATATATCTTTTGTTTATTTTATTGCATTTTACGTTGATTTATATTAAAAATTTATATTGAACTTTTGATATTCATTAACTGCACATATTTGAGCTTTACTCTGTGCTGAATCATTGTTTTGCCAAGAAGCACCAGGCCCCGTAATTTATATTATAAGAGACATCACATATTTTATTTGCATTTTGCATTTAGTTTGCTTTGATTTATGAAAAAAAAAAACTTATAAACAAGTCAGATTTTTTTAACAATAAGTAAAGCATAAATTATCGGTTTACTAGTATTTTTGTCATTTTTTTATCGTTTATACTTTATTTGGTAGACGTTACAACTAGCCTCTAACACGAAGTTAGTTGTAGCACATTTTCTAGAAAATAATACATAGTAAAATAATGAACAATAGTTGTGAAATTATTTACTTCCTGTAGGATAGGTTAAAGTAATAGTAAAAAAATCAAAAATGAAAATTTTTCTACAAATTTACGTTTCAAAGGTTTCTGAACATTTTGGCAATTGGATGTATGTGTGTGTGCGGATACATATTTCTGTCGACGATTTTGCAAATACGGATCAACTAATTTCAATAATTCAAAAAACATTCGATATCTTCTGGTAAGGAGACGTGCTAATTAGTTTTTGGCAAAGGCAGCAGTCTAGCCATCAAAACTGAAAATTAGACATATGTAAATCGTTATATCACATATTCTATAAAAATTATAATAATAAGTACAAATTTTGTATGCATTTTTATAGGTTCTGTACCAATGTTTACGTGTTAGACAACTACGCTGTGCTTACGCGCTTCGATATTTCGACTTCAAATCAGCAATGCAGCGCGATTGCTTAAAAAAATGTTCATAATTTTCAAAAAAAATCAAAATACAAAATAGATCGAAACATAAAAAAATCTAATTTTTTAAAGTCAAATTTTTTCAAAAATTTCTCAAAAATCTATTTTTTTTTCAAACATTCGCAAAGTTCTTTATTTCGTACAAATATAGTCAGTAGATCTAAAGATATATCAATTCAAATAAAACTGTTACAAGTAGCTCCTAATAGCCTCTGCTATTTTTAATGTGTTCTGTATAAGCGCAAATTTTAACAAACTATGAGACATATAGCTTAAAATTCGTAACAAGCAAATTATTTAATAATTGATTAAATTTGATTATATTTGACTTAATATCAAATCCATATAAATGTTTGATGTTACTATAAGCAAAGCGTAAGGGCTTTGAGAATAAGCTTAAAGCTCCAGGAACTATCAAAAATGTAAATAATTTTCTTTCGATATAAATCTTTATAAATTGACAATCTACTCTATAATTTTACTTTACAATATCTATGCCTTACTATGTGACCTTTAGAACTGTATAAGTGAAAGTGTATATTATGTATATTAAAAAAAAGAGAACATTTATTCCCTCGTTAATATACTCTTTGTAAGCTCATATTATCAGTAAAAAAGGCAATTTGCTTGATAATTGATTGAATTATTTATAATCGACATATTATGAAGTAAGTAAGATAAGAGAAAAAAATAAGTAAGGATTCCAGATGTTAGTAATTGATTTTCTTCCGATATGACGAACGACTCAATTACATTGACTCTCTCACTGTTACCCAGTTCGGTTACCCTTGTTCCGCATGCGTTGAAGTGAGTGGAAAGAGGCGGGAAGTGTACGTGAACTTGTAATTAATAATGCATCTTCGATTTGTGTGATGTTTCTGTATTGATTCAGCCCAATGCTAGCTAGATAGCTTTGTTTCAATTTATACACGTCGACGATGTCAAACTAAGAAGTTCTGCTTTTGAAAACTATATATATATATATATATATATATATATATATATATATATATACCCTGAGTCTATCTTAATACCTTAATACTAAATATAATAGAACCAATAGGCGACATTGGGTACGGTTGTACCACTTTTCCAGATTTTCAATAATTTTGTTAATTTAAATGCTAGCTGGATGAAAAGTAAATTAAATGGTAATTCAAACATTTGTCTATGTATGTATGTAAAAATACTAAAATAGTATTTTTTAATTGAATGAATTAGCCACACTCCCAGGCCGCTTGTGACTGGCATAAAAATAGATTAAAAACAAAAGGTGTAAATAAACACCCAAATGGCTTATAGCGACTTTTATTGTCAGAAATATGTAACACAACACAACGTAATTATATAAAGAAAGCTTCTAAATATAATAATATAACAATATATAACAAAACATTAATTTTTAAACAAAGTTAAGAAGTTTTTGTGATTTTTTTTCTTCTGTTGAATTTTTCTTTCCCTTTCTCTTTCGCATTTTGCCTTAGTTAGGTAGGATTTTTGTTTATCTGTTTAATCTTCGCCCGAAATGTCACAATGTCACAGAAGTACCCACAAAATTGTTACAACCGCATACAACGCACATTTTCGAAAACAAATTATCGTTATGACTGAGCTAAATTATCTACGCAAAAACTAATTGCTTGTAATCAACTACTAATGCTCAACTCAAAGCAGTAACAGTTAATATTAAAATATATCGAACAAGAAAGCAATGATGAACATTTGTTCGAACAATCGTACTTTATTCTTGGTGGACCTTATCTCATAACCTGTATAGTTTAGCTGTTATGACGACTGCCACTACCGTACTTAGTTTCCTCTCTCTGTCTCTGTCTATCTCTCTCTGTCGCTCTCTCTCTATCTCTCTCTCTCTCTCTCTCTCTATATATATATATATATATATATATATATATATATATATATATTTCCCAAAATATTTTATTTATCTTTACATTTCAGCAGTTTCTGAACATTTTGGAATACTTAGAAAGAATGGATGTATTTGTGTGTGTGCGGATACAAATTTTCGTCGATGATTTCGGGAAAACCGATATATATGTGTGTAATAAATAGTGTATTAATTATTACATATATTGACAAAAATATGCTACCCGCAGCAATAGTAAAACGTATAATATTTTGTTTTAATAAAAATATTTTTAATAAATATATTTTGACATATTTTAGGGTATATCGTTTTATTTTAAAGATAAATTTAATTTTTTAATGTTCATATTTAAAAAAATACATATTCATTTTCATTTTCTTTACAATAAAAAAATATTTTTAAGCAAAGTTCTGTTATGGTAACATTTATAATATATTAAAGTGACTAAACTATTTTTTATTTAGCATATTTATATAACTTCTAAGTAAGAATAAATAATGAATAGCATATACAAGAATTTTTTCTACCAATTATAGCGTTATTATGAATGTAGATCAAATTCTACTAATGACCTTTACATGATGGTTTACATGATTATTTTCAATAAAATTTGTAGTCCATATACATTAATATTCAAACATTATTAATTGGAATATTAATTCATATTACTATAGATAAAAGGCTTTAATGTTTATAGTAATAAATGTTATTGGAACTAAATATGTACAGAATTCTGGGATTGGCATTTATTGTAGAGCATATTACCGTCAATAAGCCGTCAAACCGTGCATTTACTTGGCATAAATTAATAATGAATTTGAATACTAGAATTAATAGAGTTTATGTAATCGATTGAATATATCAATTTCATGCACCAGAGCCGCCAGATATGCCAATGGGAAGATTACACATACGTATGTGTTACATTCAGTTGTGACATGAAACTACAGGTGAAGCTGGAAGTTATTCGAATTCATAGAAATTTCATGTTGGATAAGAAATAAAAATATCACGATCAATAGAAAATGCAAAAATATGAGTAGTGTAAATTGTGTAAAAGTATTTCGAATGAAAGTAGCTCATAGATTTATTAACTCAAATATACAAACAGACAGTCCTATTTAACTTCCCGTAGGGTAAGTTATATTAATCGCAAAAAAATAGAAAATGAAAATTTATGCATATCTTTACGATTCAAAACTTTCTGAACATTTTGGCATACCTTAGAATAAATGGATGTATATGTGTGTGTATGTATGTGTCTAGTACGTATGTATGTGCGGAAGCAAACATTTGCTGATTTTTTCGGAACACGGATTAACCCATTTGAGTGATTCAAAAAACATTTGATTTTTTTGATCGGAAGAGGTGATTTTAGGCGTAGACAAGTCTAGCCGTTTCAAAGATATAGGACAAAAAGTGCAAAATATTGCAATTCAGTTTTTGAGAAAATATTTAAGTGCGATACGAGCAGTTCCAGGAATTTGCCGTAAGGCGTAAAGTCATGCACAACTAGTTATCAGTTTTTTATTATATAATAAATTTTATTTTGTGATATATAGCACAAATTAAGTCAATACAATCAATAATCCAAATGTTAAAGAAAATGATGGTGAATATTCTGAAGTGATTCAAACCGTAGCAATTTAATGTTATATGAGGACTGGAAAATATCTCGATTGAACATAAGAACTTTGAAATTTGATTTGATTGAAATAATTAGTTAAATATATTAAGTTCCAAAAAAGTTAGAGGTAAGTGCATCACAATTTACTTAAATGAAGTTTTCAGAATAATAACAACTTCTCTTTTTAAACAATTAAATCATGTTTTTATTATGATAGATAAAACGCATAACAAAAAATTAGTCAACTAGTTCGTTATTTTTCCCGTTTTCCGTAGTTTACTTTAAAATTCACACATTACATCAACAAGAAATTATGAGACAAAATAAGATAAATTAAAAAGTGCATCATAAGGTCAAATTAAAGTGCATCATGATTTACTTAACTCGAGCATCTATATGAATAACAATTTTTGTTTTTTTTGCAATATTAAGCACATATTCATAATACAGCAGAAGTTTTACATTATGAGTCAATTGGTTTCTCATTTTTGCCATTCATATAATAGTGAATCTCTTATATTTTAGAAAATGATGATGAATATAATGCGGTTCTATAATACATATATCTAGATTAAAATATTGAATTTACAATATAAATCAAAGGCGGTTTACTTTGTAATTCAAATTTTAAAGGGGCAAATATTTATGAGAATATCAAAATAAATCAAATCATGAATAGATGATGGATTTTCCGTCGACAAATATGTATAAGTTAAATTGTGATAAGTATAATTTAAAAAAAGTTAATACTCTATAATTTTACTTTACAATATCTGAGTCTAACTATGTTATTAAATATGTAAAAGCTTGCATTGCGTATACTTCAAATACAGGAATATAGGATAGATTTTCGGTCTTCATAATTTCGAATTCATATGCAATAAATCATTTTCATAATACTTAAATCTACACATATACGAAAACAAAAACCTACAGTTACTGTTCAGTGAGTAGTCCGCATTTATATCTCAGTTCTTCCAATTTGTAATCTATCGTTAAATCCACACAAATGTTACGTGCGTGATTTCGTTTGCTTTAGGGGAGATACATTTTATTCCTTCTCGTTATAAGATTTTTACACATCATTGACACAGATCGTAAAATAAAAGCATTTTCTAGAAGTAAACTTATATTTTCTACCGTAATGCGAGTGTGTTGATGTTAAGAAAAGAAGATGCTTTTCAAACGGTATCATGTTACGACCGAGTTTCTGCAGATGATCGCACGCGAGAACAAAGGATACATAGACACGAGGCTGGAATGATACAACATGTATCCTTCAAAAAAGCACCCAATAAAATAATAATACTAGAGGTGCATGGAATCGTGCCTTAAGGCAAATTGCTGAAAATTCCCGTACCAAAAAATATTTTTTTAAAAAAAGATTAAAGTAATAGACCATTTTAAAGAAATTGAATTTTTTCAGCTTGCGTTAGCTGCGTAGACGCGTGAGTCTAAAGCTAAAAAGCAGTCTAAAGGCTAAACAATGGTATTGGAATCCATAGAAATGAAAACAAAATTTATAAAATATCTGATAATTTGATGTACATACGTCTAATTTCATTATTTTTGTCTGCCAAATGGCATTTTTTTTAATTGGATCGCCAAAACCGCTAGACTGGTCTCCCAAAAATTTCATCAAAACTTCATTTTGTCAATACATAAAAAATTTTATTGAGTCATTCAAATCGGACGCACCGTTCTCTTATAAAATGCATTACCATTTTTGGCACTCAATCAGTAACTATGCTCTTTGAATCATTTAAATCGGTAGATCCGTGTTCCCGAAATCGTTGCCGAAAATTTGTATCCAACACACACACACACACACACATACATCGATTTTATTCTAAGGTATGCCAAAATGTTGAAGAACTTTGAAATGTAAAGATATATACAAAATTTCATTTTCGATTCTTTTGCGATTACTGTAACTTACCCTGCGGAAAATAAAAATGTATCATATAAAGCATCTTGACATAATATTGCATAAGGGTTATAAATAAAAAAGAATACTAGTTTTGCGATAGCTACAAAACGATATAAAATATAGTAAAGAACAGTTGTCTCTATAAAATATCTAATAATTTGATGTGCATATGTCCAATGAACATTTTTGACCGCCAAATGGCTTTTTTAACTTATTTCTATTGAGAGTCCACAACCGCTGGACCTGCCTCTCCAAAAATTTAAACAGTTTTTTGTTTAGTCAATACAAATAAAATGTTTTTTGAATTACTCAAATCAGACGCTTCGCTCTCTCAAAAACTGAATCACCATTTTTGGCTCTTTTTGACACGTATCTTCGGAACGGCTAGACCTGCCTTCGCTAAAAACTAATCAGCACGTCTTCTTATTAATACACATGGAATGTATTTTAAATTATTCAAATCGTTTATTCCATACTGTCGAAAATGTCGAGGACCATAGACGTTGTATTGTTTTAACCATTTTAAAATTAAATATCTTGGTACAAAACCCAAAAAAAAATCCACAAAATGTGTACACATTATTAAAATCTCTATAAAATTTCTGATAATTTGATGTACATATGTCCAATGAACATTTTTGACCGCCAAATGGCATTTTTTTACCTTATTTTTATTGAGAGTCCATAACCGCTCGACCTGCCTTCCCAAAAATTTAATCAGTTCTTCATCTTGTCAATACAAGTAAAATGTTTTTTTAATTATTAATATCGGACTCTCCGATCTCTTAAAAACTGAGTTACCGTTTTTGGCACTTTTTGCCCCGAAACTGCTAGACCTGCCTTTGCCAAAAACTCCGCACGTCTCCTCATTGATACGAAATGAATGTTTTTTGATATCAAATCGGTTGATCGGTGTTCCCGAAATCGTCGACAAAAATTTGTATCCAAACATAAAAACATACACACACATACATCCCTTTTTTCTCAGGAATGCCAAAATTCAGAAACCTTTAAAACGTAAAAATATATAAAAAATTTCATTTTCGATTTATTTGCGATTACTATAACTTAGCCTACAAAAAGTTAATAACAGATTGTAAAACAAAAATAATTATTACACAAGGCCTCTTCTTAATTAGCGTTCAATTGAGTTAAGAATTTAATAATATTTGAAAAAATAAATCAATTTAGTTCTAAGGAACGTTCAATACGCTCGCTGAAATAAATCTAAGGAGATCATATTTCAGATCCTTTTCCCTTAAATTGCCCATCTCTATGTGTTTTGTTATGAAAAAGATTTGTATCACCAAGTCTGTAACTACTGAGTTTCCGATAAAAATGAAATTGCAGACAAAACGGGAAACCTATACGATACACTTGCTGTACGCATCGACACGTGCCTGTTATGTTATTACAGAAAAGGTGTTTCTTTGTTAAATTCATTCTTTGAGAATTTTCGATATGCAACACGCGATGCCAGATCACGAGCAATCGGATCGAGCCGTATGTTATAAATTGCAACATTGTAAAAATAAAGTATGATATAAGCTTCCACGTAGAAATAGAATGTAATGCCGCAAATGTATCTGATTTTATGCATTTTTGTAAGCCAATAATAATAAAAAGACTAAATTACTTGTATTTGTAAGGTTGACTAAAATGATGAATGAAAACTTGTTTACTTACTAAACTGAAATGATTAAATGCATTACTTAAATGCTCGTTTGAAATATATAAACATGTATGAAGTTCAATGAATATGTATATTGTAGTTTGACTGTGTTTTAAAATTGATTTTTATAGTAATAGATATTAATAACTAGTTGGTATTAGTATTGTGCCTCGAGGCAAGTTACATAAACTTCCCGATATGTGTAAATAATCGACTTAATCAATAAAAAATAGATTAATTTATGAGTGATTAAAACTATTCCGAGTGGATTCATTATACATAATTTAAAACAAACGAACACGTTAACTCAGAGTATTTTCTATTTCAGTAAGTTCTATAAAACCATGATGTATATCGCCTAAAAAAATTCCATAAAAAGCGTCTTAATTTTTTTTTAACAGTTAATTACAAGAAAACGGCTCGGTAGATTTTCTCCTAAAACTAATCAGTATCATATCTCGAACATCTTTTGTATGAGCTAAAATGTGGACATTTTTTTTCCAAATTACACAAAAAACGGTTCAGCCGATCGCTGCACAAAACTGAGCACAGATAATCCACATCAAAATACATCAATTGGTCTTTAAATTTTTGAAATCGGTTCAGTCGTTTTTGAGCAAACTTCAATGAAAGTTCTAATTTTGACAAATGCTAAAAAAACGATACTAATGTTCGCAAACTTTGGCGAATTTTTAAAATTAAACGATTTGTCGTAGGACCGTAATATTTTAGTATGATCTATAAGACTATGGTATCTACCGCCAAAAAAATCATAAATAAAAAATCGTAGAAAAATTTTTTTTAACACTTTATTACAAGAAAATGATCCGGCCGATCTTTACCAAAAACTAGTCAGGTCGATTCCCACCCAATATCTTTCGAACAGTTTTTGAATTTTCAAAATCGATTCAGAATTGCGGGCTAAAACGTGGATTTTATTTTCACTTTTCTACGATTTACAAAGAAACCACACGGCTGATCGTCGCACAAATATGAGAAACGCTAGTCATAATTGAGATACATCGAATGGCTTTTAAATTTTTGTAGTCGGTCCAGCCGTTTTGGAGAAAACGTCGATTTACGCAAAAAATCTGTCACACAAACACACACATACATACACACACATACTTTTTCCTAATTAGCGAATCGGATTTTTTTATGAAAACAAACTTCTTCGGGAAGTTGATAATATCAACAGACCGTATAAATTAATTTAAATAATATTTTAAAAGATACAAAAAATAACTAGAGATGCTACGAGTATGATTGGCAATTTTTAAAAATAACAATAACTTGAGAGGGATTTACACAAGAAACTCTTCAACCAAAGCAGAAATACAAACCAAAATTTTATGATAGTACTATTTTATATTACATGTCAAAAATGACGGACCTGCACAGTTTTGTATATTGCGTCGGCCGCGGGACTGTAGTTATGACAATATTTGCAGGACGGATTACATGTCCAGTCGAGACAAAAAAATATTTTAATTTCGAATCCTATTGAAAAACGCCTGTTACTAATTACCCCTGTTACAAAAGTACCAAAGTTCCCCAGTACAAGTTAAAAAAAACTTGAATTGTATTTTGTTAATGATAATATACCAAAATTAAATTAGTTTCAAGATTTAAGTTTATATTAATTTAAAATGTCGTAAAATTTTTATTGTTAAATTTTAAAACGTTTTATTTAAAATATATCATTAATAATATATGTTATTAATAATAATTATTCTCGTAGAAAAATTTAATTTTATTTGTTAAATTATTCCTCTACTAGGCCGATTTTGATTTGTATTATTAAAGAAAGTTTTTATAAATATATATTGTTTTATTATCTCAAATATTAGAATTTTAATGTTTTTGTTTTATATTTTCATATTCCATTCACCACATTCTTCAAATACTATTTCAATTGCTTTATACGAAAAAATATAATTTTTACTCTAAAATAATTAGCCTAAATAAAACTTAAATTGCAAATATTAAAATCTATGACTTACCGCTGGCGCAGCTAATATCGATTTAAAAAAATTATCTAAAAAGGATACTTCCATTCTACAATATCGATGCACATCTTTCGCAGCGGGTTCTTGAGCGGCAGGCAGAAGAGCGCCCTCAGCGGTCTATCGGGCGGCGGTTTTCCGGTCCTGCGCACGGGCCGTTTCGCCGCCGCCGCGTTGGCCGCCGCGTTGTTCGCGGCATTCGCGTTGCCGCCGGCAGCCGATGCGGCGACACCCGCGCCCGTCGACTTGGCACCGGTCGCCGCACCGCCACCGCCCTCCGTCGTCGCAACGGGAGCGGCCGTGCTGCTCATCACGCTAATCGCAGTCGCCTGAAAAGATAAAAGACATGTGAGGTATTGGATGTAGTATAAAGATAGCGAATCGTAAGAAATTTTTTTTTGTAAAAATGTGCGGGTGAATAATGTTTTTGGTCCTGATACTGTAACAGCTAATTATGCGCAATTTTGATTTCGTCGATTCATTCGAGTAATTCTGATGTCGAAGTCGCACGCGCACTGTATGACCAATTATCGAAAATGTCGACAAAATCAGGGAGTCCAACCGTCATGTCAGTCGATTTCGGTTGCCCAAAAGTTATAGATTTCACAAAAAATCATTTGGCACCATTTAAATAACGCTGGATACTAATGACTGGGATTGACGGGGAATTATCTACTGTGAGCTGATCGGTCAATAATTGAATGGTCTGAGAGAATCAATCGCCCAGAAGTGGCTAGCATTGGCCAATAGGAGAGAAATTATGTACTATCAGGACAACGCCAGGCTACACACATAGATAGGGATTCTGCAGAAGTTCCGGGAGCTTCTGAATGGGAAGTTTTTACTTGCCACCAAGCGATTACCATATGTTCCTGCCCACAAAGAACATTTTTGCCGTTGGAAAAAAACTCATAGCGATTTTTTTTTTAAATTATTATGTATAGTTTGAAATGAGCTTAGTGCAATCTAGAGCTTTGGTCAAATTGTGACCATTCTTCAGTTAATGCGGTTAATTTTTAACTTGCGTAGGGTAAGTTATTGTAATCGTCCAAAAATCAAAATTGAAAATTTTTACATTTCATCACGTTTTGAAGGTTTCTGAACATTTTGGCATGCCTCAGAAAAAATGGATGTGCATTTGTGTGTGTGTATGTATGTATGTATACAATTTTTCGTCCACGTTTTCGGGCGCACGGATCAACCGATTTGAATGGTTAAAAAAACATTCGATTCCTATTGATAGTTTCAGAGATAAGGAGCAAAGAGTGCAAAAAATAGAAATCGAGTTTTTGAGAGAAAGGAGCTTCCGATTTGAATGAACTAAAAAACATTCAATTCGTAATGATGGGGAGAAGTGGTGATTAGATTTTGGCAAAGGCAGGTTTTCGAGATACCGAGCTGAATGTGCAAAAAATGGCAGTTTTTGAGAGAACTAAGCATTCGATTTTATTGATTTAAAAAACTTTCTGCTGGTTTTGACAAAATAATTGCTTTTGGAAAAAAATATTTCAAAATATCGAAAATAATTCAGATTTTAATTTTAATTCTGGCTAAAGTTCTAAAGCTCACTTATATACTTCAAATAAATAATTTTAACTTTGTAATTCAGTTTAAATAACTCTTATAAATATAAATAGACAATGTTACAGTATTTATAATAATCTATATGAAAACATTTAATATTTCTCGAATATTTCGTACGGTACGGGAAGTTCCAGCAATTTGCCTTAAGGCACGATGCCACGCAAAACTAGTTTATAATTTTGTTCATTTAAGCTAGGTTTAGGTTTTATTTTTTATTCTAATTTTTTTTATTATAAGACTTTCAAGTATTTCACATTTTTTACTTTAAAGTAGACCAATTTTGAAAACTATAAATGCATAGTTTAACAAAATGTCTTGATTATTAAAAACTTAGGGCAATTATGTCATTATTTTTGACTTTGGTCCAGAAAATGTTATTAACGGTTACGAATCCAAAGTTTAAATCAACAAAATTAATAAAGATTAACCACAATAACAGAAAAATGGTCGCAGTTTCATCAAAGCTCTAGGTTGCAGTTAAAAGCTCACAATTTTCAAACTACATAAAATAAAAAAAAACAATTTTTTTATGACTGAGTTCTGTAACACCCTATATATTTATTTATTATTTGTATTTTTTATCTTAATTTATATATTGTATATTAAAAATTAAAAATTGATTGATAATGAATATCTAATCCAATTCAATTTATTTTTCAAAATTCAACTTTGCTGGAGATAAAAAGTTATACCAAAATATGCAAATTTCAGAAAAGAAAATTATATTAAATTAATATTAAAATTTATATGAAAATATTAATCTATTATAAATTACCTGCTGCCATGCACCGAGCGTCAGCGAGTATTGTGGGTCAAAAGCGGCCGCTGCTCGCTTGCGGTGTTGTTTCTGCTCCTCTTTCTGTTGCTTCTGGGTCTTCGGCTGCTGCTGCTGCTGATGATGTTGTTGCTGCGTGCGGTGCGCCTGCTGCGACGACTGCTTCGCTGCGTTGGCTGCGTTCTTGTCGACGGGTTGATCGCACTCATGCTGCTCGCCGCCTGGAAAATGGAAAGAGAAGAAAATTGGTGAAAATATTGTTTTGATTTATGAACTTGAACAGAAAATTATTACAAATATACTGGAGAATGGAAAGATAAAAATATTGGTGAAAGTATTGTTTTGATTTACAAACTTTAGCCATATTTATGTGCGAGGATATAATGTGTTTTCTGACAATGGAGACATAAAAATATTTGGACAGATAAATGTGAAGATTTTAACAGAACAACAAACAAAAATATTATTTGAATTGCTTCAGTTACAAAAAAACAATTTCAGGCATATTATTCTAAGAAATAATAATTGTAAAATATTTGGATAAATATATTTCGTGTTTGATTGATTTGCTCACATATTTCAATAAGTCAAAAATGTTACTAACTAATGATAATCTAAATTATTTACTTTATAATATGCATTATTTCAAATAGAGAATACATTGAAAATCTAATTTGAATTAGTATTTTTATATGCAACAGTTTTTTATAGAACTTACACGTAATTGGGGTAAAACAAAACAACTCAACCTTCATACTGGCAAGGTGTAAACAATAAACAACTAGTAAATAATAATATAAACTAGCTGTAAGTGGAATTCTGTCTCAAGGCAATTAAGGCATCGTGCCTCAAGGCAAATTGCTGGAACTTCCCGTGCGAAAAATTATTATTTATAATAATAATATATATAAAAAAATAAGATTTTTGAGAAACTATAAACTGGACAAAAAATTACTTTTTTTTGAAAAAAAAAAAATGTTTTCTTTATTTTGACATATTTTGGAAGATCTTAACTTCTTTTCAAAGCAATCGTACTGCTTTTACTGCATAGAGACAAAATATAAAGCGCGTAAGTGCCGCGTCGCTGTCTAACGGATAAACAGTGGTACGGAACCCATAGGAATGTAAACAAAAATACTTATTGGTAAAAAAATGTTGATGTGCATATGTCTAATGATCATTTTTGACCGCCAAATGGCATTTTTTTTACTTCTTTCGTAAATTTCCGAAACCGCTAGACCTACCCTTATGAAACATTGATCAACTCTTCATCTTGTCAATACAAGTAAAATTTTTTTGAATTATTAAAATCGGACGCTCCGTTCTCTTAAAAACTAAGGTACCGTTTTTGGCACTTTTTGCCCCATATCTTCGAAACGGCTAGACCTGCCTCCGCCAAAAACTAGTCAGCACGTCTCCTTATCAATACGAATCGAATGTTTTTTGAATTATTCAAATTGCTTCATCCGTTTTTCCGAAATCGTCAACGAAAATTTGTATCCGCACACACATACGTACACGCGCACACACACATACACACACATACATATATTTTTTCTAAGGTATGCCAAAATATTCGGAAACCCCTGAAACGTAAAGCTATATAAAAATTTTCATTGTTAATAAGTTGAAATAGCTATTTTACAGAAGATAAATCAATAGTAATTTGAACTTTAATGATGAATTCTTCCGACAAAGTTCTATATTATTGTATCCAGTGCGATCTTTAACAAAAAAAGGTGCCCATAAAATATGTGAAGTGAAATTATTTCAAAAAGAAGTTATTTATTTGATTTGTAAAAATTGTATTTTAATGCAATGTTACCATTGTTAATATTTTACAAAATATGTTAATTATATAATACAGTATAAATTATTATAATATTTTTTTTTAATGATTAAGTTAGTGTTTTTACAGAACACTAAACACACGTGAATGACTAAATTGCATCTTACGCTGAATATTCAACGATGTAGAAAATAAGTCGTATGTTTTATATAAAACACTAAAACAATTTTGCCTACATACTCATAAAATTAAAAATTACATATTTCATTCCCAATTAGTTTCAAAAATATATTCACTACTTGCTCACTACTTGAAGATCGGCTCTATCGTAATAATCTTGCACGGACAACTTTTAATAAGAACCAATTATTTTTTGAGCATAACGAATGAGTGCACTTGTTAGAATATGCCTTCGTTATTTTCATTATTCTCCTTTTACTTTGTTTGAGTACTTCACAAACTTTAACAACATTTGCTGCGAAATAAAACTGATGGTAAAGTTATGTGTAATTATTTATAGTAATTATATAATACGTTAACTAAACAGAACTCTTTGTGCTGCATTGCTTCACTTATTTTTCATGGATAAAATCTGCTGTAAATATATAATAAGAAAAGTGTAATAATAAAACCATTATTAAAAACAAAATTAACCTCAAAGTAATTTGCTCTCTGTTTATTAGAAAGAACAAACACATTATGTTCCTAAAATCTACGAAAGTATTTGTAAATTTTTGGAAATCTAGCAACATCTAGTAATATTTAGTTATTTCAGTTTGAGAAGGTGGGTAGCATGTGCCAGTTTGTAAGAAGAATCGAAAAGTAAAAAATCTTGAATATTTATCATTCAATAATACTCATCAAATTTATTCTCTAGTATGAATAAAAATTTGAGAAATATGTTGAAACTTTACTTATAAAAATTCTAACGTTCTAACTATAAAATTTGCTGTTCGCCAATTGTCAAGTATAGGTAGATAAGACTGATCAGAGTTAATATAATAAACTTCGACTTTGTAGAAGTAAAATATAGCAATTAAGATATTATGATTAATTAACTTGAATAACGTGAAATTCATGATGACTCTTCAAAATTATAAATAGCTGTGTATTTTATATAGCTCTGCTCAACAGTATAATTTCTTGTATAATTCGCGCATTCAACGCTAAAGATAAAATAAAATTTATCAAAATCGGACTATGAAAAATTTCCATTTGCAGTATCCAGCATGACTTGATATCTATATCGGTCAATAGTTTTCTGCCTTGGACAGTACTTTTACCATTTATATAGCAAAAAATTAACATATGGCAAAAATAAAGCTTACTATCATCCATCTTTGAAAACGTGTCTATAATATAATAGTGCAAACTCAAACATAATCTTGTCTACCATCTCTGTTTCAATATCAATCAATTGAAAACAAGTGTTCTAAAAATAAACGATGGCATTCCAGCAAGAGCGCAGCTTAAAGTTTCACTAGAGAATACCGATCTATACTTGTGAGTAATAGAATTTTTACAGTATGATCAAATAAATTGCGGAACTACTTTACATTAATACCCCAAGCGTGATGTTTTGCTGTATAATGGTATATAATGTGTTATATAAAGAAACATGACTTTGATAAATGATGATTCAGAAGAAAGAAGAGCGCAAGTTGAGCGCACTGGAAAACTGAACGTTTTTTGTCGAACGGTTTCGCTTGTTTATTTCGTGAACGAATTTCCTACAGATTTTTATGGGATAATATAGATTTAGTTAATGCATTTTTAGGAACCGATAGTAGAAATTTTTGTCATTCATAAAAAATGCCATCGTTTCTTATTGTTAAACTCTTGGACTTGATCGATTAAAAATTATTTCTTTTTTCTCAAGATTTGATGTGACCCATTACGTATCACATCAAAATAAAATAGTTTTGAGCATCATAGGATTGTTTTTACTATATTGGGAGGCTATTTAAAAAGACTTGAAACATTAAATCTGTGTACATTTTTGAGTAATTTTTAATAAATAATGCATTAAAAATTTAACTATTATGAATTCAATATGTAAGTTATTTATCTCTGACTAAACAAAGGTTCAATGCACAAATTTACTAATACTATATATTAGTGATTAAAACGATAAAAAAATGGTAAACCAGATTGGGTTAAATTACAGATTGAGTCAAAATTTTATCTATCGCTGATGGTAAATTAGTTTAACAAATGGCTTACATGCTATATATCAAACATGAGGAAATTTTATATGCAATATGCAAATAATTGAATTATATTAATTAATTGAATAAGTATTGAATATTGTGAGTACGATTATCCTAACATATAAAAGATAAATAATTAGGAAAAACAATAGTTCAAGTAAATACAAATTCAATCAACTTTTTTTTTTTATTTATTTATCGTAGCTAACTATACAAAGTACATTCAGCTATATTATATTAGAGTTATATATTATTTGACTGCGTGAGAAGGATCGCTATCCAGCGATAGCACCTTCTTAGATGTTATGTGATATTTTGTAGTAAATCATTGCAGATTCTGTTTTTGAGATGCTTTGGTGGTAAAGGCTTGAGCAGATCCAACGCTAATTCGTTTGGATGACGACTTAGACGAGCTTTATATCTGGAGCAGTAAAGACTAATTTCTTCTTCTATAGTTCAAATTCTGAGATCTTGATGTATCAAGCAATTGGGAACGTATTTTGGAGCGTTTACGATTTCTTTCAAAATTTTATTTTGGAACCTTTGTAGAATAGTTATGTACGATTTACTGGCCGCACCCCATAGCTGTAGGCCGTAGGACCATATTGGTTTAATAATTGTCTTGTATATTAGAAGTTTATTTTCTATTGTGACTTGTGATTTCCAGCCCATTAACCAATTAAGTTGCCTACGTGTTAATTCAAGCTGCTGGCGCTTCTTTAGAATATGTTCATGTCAGATTAGTCTTCTATCTAAATGTATTCCCAAATATTTAACTACATTGGATATAGAAACAAATCACCATTCAATCTAACTGGGGGGCATGAACCTTGCCGTAAGGTAAAAGTAACGTAAACTAATTTAGAGTTATTCATTTTTATTCTCCATAGTTTCATCCACTGTTCTACTTCATCTACATTGAAAACTTTAGTTGGTAAATTAATTTAGCAAATGACCTAAATACCCTAGCATAAGTTCTTGATCTATCAAAGATTGATAGGAAGATAGAAGAGAGTACAATTCTAGTAATATAAAAATTATTAGACAAAATTAATTAAAATTCAGTAGCTCGTATTAGAAATATAACTAAATCAATTGCATTCGGTAAATAAATGAAACAAACAATTGTTTATTAACCAACTACAATCTATCGAATTTTGGCCCATTTTGGGATATTTACTGATTTTTGTTAACCTTTATATATTATTTGCACCCTGAACCTGATCAGGACTATTTGAACTTGTGCCAGAGTATAAAGACCTGAACTTATGTTAGAGTATATAAGTTAACCTAGCACAAGTTTAAATATTTCTGATTTGGTGAGGGTTTAGGGCACTCTAGTACTCTAGTATAATACGTAATATTTGTGATCAGAATTACCTAACTGATAAACAGTTGCAGTAGACACATTAATTTAATATGAAATCACATTGGGAGTTCTTTTCGCAATAGTGTCACTGCTGTATAGGAACAACACACAACAATATATTATTATCAATAAAAATGTGTTGATAAGTTATAAATTACGCTTCTATTGAATTAGAAATTACAATAAGACTAAAATTTTCAATACTTCAGCTCATAGTGATAAATTTTGAAGGCAAACACAATATGTCGTCCAGGGTCTACATCCGTACACGCAGCACGTTATGTGGATGTTGTCCAGAGGCGACACTCGACAATTGAATACCTTATTGTAAGTTAAATTTTTGATTACTGAATGAGTTCTGCTTGAAATTCTAAAAAAAACATAAAAGCTATTAGAAGAGCAAAAAAAAACGAAAGACCCGTTTAGATAAAATTTTGATGGACTTCAGTTAGTAAATGATTTAACAACCTAAATACCCCATCACTAGTATAAATATTGCTTGATTGCATACAGTTTAAATTGGTCGTCCCCGATCTAGCACAGGTTCCGGCTAGAATTCGCTCATTCAATAGCTTATCGACATCAATCCATTCAACTCGGGCGACGATTTTTTGTTGTTGTTGTCCATATGGCAGATATTGTCATGCGACTGTGACATCTCACCATTTGACCGGATTCCAACCGGTCATTTTACGACCGGATATCAGATTTCGGAAATTCTTATTTTGGAACACGAGATGACTTTCGGACACAGATATTGGATTTATAGTGACGCGACATCTGAGGTATGAGAAATATGAACGTGGGTACGTGCACTCAATAAATATATCAACTTGGTATTTTTTGTCAGAATCAGAACTTGACAGTTGTAATAAACCTGTCCTACACAACGCACTTTTTAAGATGAAATTCAATGGTCTACCTTTATTTTAAATAAATCACTTGAATGCCTATTGCCTCTCCAATTTTGTATTGTTTGTACTAACTTAGGATTTGTGAAAACAAAGACTATAATGAGACAAATGCAATTGCATTGTTGGTGGTCCAATATTGACCTCGGACAACCTAGTATAAGTGATAGTGCTATAAGTTTTTGTTTTAAATATATATCTAAACAGTATGATTTATAATGAAAAGAGCTTTTTCGGCCATTCTTGAAATACATGCATTATATCACTATTAGAAATATCTATTGACAAATAGGATAAAGAAATAAATACATCACATCTCATAGAACATGAATAGCTCTGATTGTTATATCACTGTTTGCAGTTATAATTAGTGCTAATTAATTATGAAATGTACCCAATAAAATGATCCTTCTATTTAGTTTGCCATCTGTGACTCCATAGTAGAATGAAAATCGCAAAGTATTAGATTAAAATTATAATTTGTGTTAGATACAAGATAAAATTTCTTGAAAATTTTTATATTATTTTCACAGTTGCATTTGTGTGAAAAACTATTGTGGGAATTTGTGTATATGTATATGTTTAATTTTGTTTTAATATTCGAAGTACTAATTCCTTAGATATAACCATAGCACTACGATTTTAATTATACAAGTGTATTTTTTCCACTAAATGATGGATTCGATGTAGACCGAAATGTCTAGATTTATTAGGCTTGTAATTTTTGAACATTCAATTTTGCAATTAGAGTTGCCGGATCTGATTAATTTATAAATATATATACAACTGCAACATTTTATGTTAATTCCTAATTACAGATTTTTTTTTTCTTTCATTCTAAAATTAGTCATCGGTCTCTTTTTACCATGAGTGGGGTAAAAATGCACCGCAAGGGGTCAAAAAGATCTAATGTTTTATTTTCAATTTCAAAAGAATTTTACGACATAATAGATTCATTAGTCAATCAATGCCAAATACAAATTTCATGAGCCGAATTTTTCACAAAGATCACACAATATATAACCTTTATCTGGTATTTCGTAAAAAATATGGAATAAGTATTAATTTAATTTATCTTTTGTAATATTTAACTCAATTTACTATGTTCTTATTGTTTACACCCTTTCCAAAGTAAATGTTCAGTTCTCAACCCCATGCCCCAACCGCATGTAAGTTTTTATAGGAGTTATATATAAAAAACAGTTGAATCTAACTTAAAAATATGAATACATCTTATACAACAATTAAATAATGCATTCCTAAAATTATTTTTAAGTATCATAAACTAATTAAAGGAGCTCAAAATATGGTCTTTTTTCTGACCCTACTTCAAAATAATATCGTTGAAAATTTTTTTTTTGTTATGGTATTGTTTTTTTTTTTTTTGAAATTATGGAGGTAGTCACTTCAAACATTGTGTATTATGTTTGTTTATTAACTAAATATTTTTTGTTATTTTTTGTCTTCGATATGTCATTGTCGCTATCCCCTTATCTCAGCTTCTGGCGCCCCCTTCGTTTTATATTTATGCAATTCGTTGCAACAACGTATTATACAATCACATTTATTTTCTGCAGTCAATACGAATTCTTTCTTAAGTAATGTGAGAGTAAATTGACAGTACAGAATCTGGATTTGTTTGCAAGGATTTACGCCGTAACATCACCCTGTCCAACTATTGACAAAGTAATACCTTAGTTCTTTCTATCGGTCTGAAACTTCGATGAAAAGTACTGTTTCGGATACTAATCTGCAAACTACCACGAAAATAAATAGACTGAAAATGTAATACGTTTGAATGTTTTTTTTCAATTTAAATAAATAATCATCTACTATATAAGTGTAAAAAATTATGTCTTTTACCTACGTACCCTAGAAAATGAATAAAAGCTATACAGTGCGTAATAAACACGTTGATTGCCACGATAATGAGAACATTTTTCACATGGACCATGGTAACTTCATTAGATAATTCAGTTAAAAATATATCTTGAAAATTTAATGTATCGAAGACAATTTTTTTTTTGACAAAACTCCTGGAAAAACTCAATTTTTCATGTCACACATATATGACTAACATCAGTAATTATTATATTAGAACTATTTTTCTCGAGAAGCCGTAAGCCTAAACATTTTCAGGTTCCACTTCTATAAACGCGCTACGAATTAGCCTCATTTGTATGTTAAACGCATATGTTTTTATACTATAAATTCTAGTTTCTATAACGCGGTTTCCATATTACACGGTACGCATGCACCGCGTTATTGGAGAGTTGACTGTATGTTATTTTGTGTTTCGCATTGTTTGCAATGAACGTTATCTTAATTCGTTTTATTAAAAAAAAAACAATGACAAAGTAAAAAATAAAATTTTCACAAAATACTGTTCCTAATTAAATCAAAGCAAGTCTAAAGAAACATGCAAACAGTTGTTCGCAACGTTCACTTCAAATATTAAAAAGTTATTATTTACAAAGCAAGGAAAAGACAACGTAAATTGTAGTTTCTCTACTCGAATAAACTGACAATGAGTAATTCAAGTACACAAAACTGTTTTTATCACAATTTAAATTCAATAATAATATTAACAGTAAAAATAATTAGTTTGTTTTTTGTGCTCGCTTAAATAAATACATCGAACAACGCATGCTTTATGCATGATAAAACAGAATAATGTTTATTTTACTCATATGAAGCACCGCATTTTAAATACATTGAGAGGATAAATGAAATATGAAACTTTGAAACTAACACGAAGGGATATTTTTCATTATTTTGCTACACCACGCAGAGTGGAAATACTTTGATGAATATATTAACATTTGAAAATTATTTTCTCGATCTATCCGATCGTCCGTCTTTTTATCTGTCTGGGAATTTGATTGTTAT
Organism: Ctenocephalides felis; assembly: GCF_003426905.1. Lineage (NCBI taxonomy): Eukaryota > Metazoa > Arthropoda > Insecta > Siphonaptera > Pulicidae > Ctenocephalides > Ctenocephalides felis. The sequence continues at coordinate 144,071,376 of NW_020538040.1, forward strand.
TTTTTAATTCATGATGCTGAATATTTACCTCTTTTGGAATAAATTTATATAAAAGTTCTCTGTGGTACATTACTCAATATCATTAAGCCGATTACTGTGCATTATTGATTTTAAATAGTATTATTGGAAATAAATTTTACAACACATTATAGATTCAGTTATTTATATATACATACATACATACTGGTGTCTTCCAAAACTCAACGTGAAGCCGTACCACAAAAAATGAGTGTGTTAGCAATTATGGGACTTCTTTCTTCCGTTTTTATTTTTTACTCGTTTTTTTATTATAAAATTATCAAGTACTTCACCATTTTATAATTCTGATTAAACGCGCCAACTTCTGAAGAAATTTGCCACACACTTTAGTAAATTTTTTAAAGGAGAAGTCCTCTGAAAGTCGACCGATTTTTAAATTTTAAGTTCATAGTTTAGCAAACTCTTAAAAGTCTTAACTCTTGAAAACTTTAGGTACTTGTATTACGATTTTTCATTGTAGTATTAAAAATGTTATTCACGGTTACGGTTCCAAAGTGCATCGAAAAAGGGTCACAACTACACCAAAGCACTAGGTTGTACCTAAAAGCTCATAATTTTCAAACAACGTGAGATATTTTTTTTTTCAAGACATTTATATAAGAAAAAAACAAAAATTATAGACATAATTAATACTTGATTTACTACTAACAGTATTCTACTTATTATGTTAACTTATAATGTTTTTTGTAACTATATAATAATTTTGAATTAATACGAATGTACATATTAATGAATTGTGAAAAAAGAGTATTTAGTGATCGTTTGGAATTTTCTGTTTTAAATTCCACAAGCACACGTTAATTACTAAATCCCGATTATTATATTATACTAATTGTTATCCCCCCATTAATTCATACTACTGCGTACGTTTCATCAATAATTCAATATAAATTATTATAATAGGATAAAAGACGAGGAATGTTTGTATAAAATATTTGTGAAATGTAATACTATGGAGTACATTTTAATCATCTTTGTACATCGTTATCCACTCACCATGAAAAATTTGCTACAAATTAAAACTGGTTCTCGACAATGTAATTGTTTCACACGCTTTATAAATTGCTTATGTTACTAATGACATCACAGGATTGTACATCTATGCAGAATATAGATAGATATGCACAACAATATTACACAAATAATTATTATATATATATATATATATATATATATATATATACATAGGCTAATGCAGTAAACAGATGTGTAATATAAAATTGCACTATTATAAAATTTTCAGTTTGATCACGTGTAATATTTTTTTGTAACTGCTACATTGTTCAAATAGTTACTATCTTCCTTAATTCAAAATAATCATATCTGGGGTTATTTCAAACAAAACCTTGCTACTTGTAACATATAAAAATTATATACAGATTCAAGTGAAAGAAATTGGAGAAATGTATAATTTCTAAGGTGTCGGCACTCTATAATTGTATTTTACGTTAATTTACAATAAAAAAAATTATTATAGAAAACATTAAATATTTTAATTGTATTAATTATAGTTTGCGTTGATTCATAAAATTACGTGAATTAAAATTAAGTCATTTGTCTTAAAAATAAGTAAAAAAAAAATATCAGAGGTCGTTTTTTGTTGTTACTACTTGCCTCAGTAGAATGTATTACCAACCCCAAACAAGGGTAAGTTGTATTACGGTAATTTTCCTAAATAATTATTAATTGTAAAATAATAAACATCAGTTGTGGAATTAGTTTTATTTGATCGGTAGAGTAATAGTTACACAAACCATTCATCTTTATTTCTTAGAAAAATGATCAGTGGATCCCAAGATATAACAATAAAAAAAAGTGTTACAACTAACCCTTAGCTCCCCTATATATATATATATATATATATATATATATATATATATATATATATAGTGCATCACGTGGTTTCTTGTTGGCGTTGCAGTCGTTGCGTACAAAACTACATTACATAAAGTTCATTTTTAAAATCAAAAGAAAAACATGTTTTAATTAATATTGTTAGTTTCTATATTGTATATATCGTTATGTATAGTTTTTTAATTATTTTAAATATAAATTAAGTTTTTTTTTAAAAAAAACTTTGTAATTTTTTTTAAATACTGTTAACAAAAATTGCTGAATGATGACACACAATCCGTGCCAAAAACGTATACTTTAAAAAATATTTTATATATACATATATTATAGTGTACGTGAGGGAGAGAAAGAGAGAGCGTGTATAGGCAAACGTACTAAATATGTATGTATACATAAATAACAGATAAAATATTCTCAGTATTTTAAAAACTTGCATTCACATTTTCCATTCAGATTATCAATCCAATTTTCCGTATATCAAAAAGAATCTCTGAACACATCAGCAGCTCCTTTGCAACGAGCGAATAAAAGTGGGTGCTCTATTATTTATTATACACGTGATGCGATCGTTATTTCTCGATTCCTTTGTTGTTTTTTTTCGATTAATATTCCAGCATATATATTCAAAGTGATATAAATGCAATGTTTTATAACGATAGTTGTTCGATTTGAAACGTGCTTTCCAGTGAATGAACACATTTTTTAAATATTACATTTTTGCCGGTTATATAATTTTACTTTATTCTGAGAATATTGAAGATGGTGCTTGTTGTGAAGAACTGTAAGAAAGAAATAATACCTTATTCAATATTTCTTAGAATTTGCTATTTAGCCTTGATGTTTTCCTTGTATATAATGGGTTTTAAAATTGCAATTTTTTTCTCAATATTTCATAACTAAGATAAAATAAATAATATTACGTGAAGCACAAGCTTGATCGCCACTTGAAAAAAAATTACCACTGGACATAAGTTAACATTGATTCTTATGTGAACTAGATTTGCAACAAATTTATTTTATTAATAATATAATAAATAATTAACAAATATTTTTAAACAAGTTGGTCGGTCAAACAAATGCCCCACATCAACAAAATTATATTAAATTTAAATGAAATTTATATCGAACTATTAATTCCGATCGAGTATATTGACTTTTAAAAAAGTTGATTTTATTTTGCCCTCGCAAATACCACTTATTTTCCAAGTTTAATGATTTTTGAAAAATGAATGGTGATCGGTCTAACAAACTACCACAATGACGCCCACATAAAGTCATACATAATTCGTGTAAATAATGTTAGAAAAGTAGGGAGAAGTCCCGTAACGCGGACGGCAACTAACGCCGGATACTCTATTTAACACGTATTATTATTATAGTATAGATCTTTTTATTTCAAAATACAAGTGAAAGGAGCGCGGAGGCCCACTGGTGCAGGATCACGCAACAAGATGTTTGTAACAAACCATTAAAACTAAATTTTTACTTTTTTCATTAATTTCCAACATTTTTCATTATTTTGAAAATAAATATTGCCCGATCCATCTAAAATGAGCTCCAGTCAATATAAGCGCAATATTGGTAATAAAAGCCCAAGATTCAAATATTGCGCCACAATTCGCCCCCCATCTGGCCAAGATTATTTTTCTGGGGCACTTCAGTTTTATTTTATATTCGCTAAATATAATTATTAAGTTGCTTTTTTAACATGTCATATTAATGAAATGGCTATTACCTGTAAATTAACTAAGTATTTTGTTGAATGTTTCTAAAGTAGACGGTTTAAATTCATATTTGATTAAAAACATAGACTTAATAATAGATACTCTCTTGTTCCCATCAATTGAAAAAATAGTAATTGGTATTTTTATTTTTAACTTAAAAATTAAATTATAATTAAAGTCTAACCAACTATATTTTACTCAATTCATTGTTTAAAGAAGAAATAGGATAGTTCGCATAGACAAAACTTTTTAAAAACGCAAATCTTATAAATTAATATAATTATTAAATTGGATTAGATAATATAATTGATTTATTTATTGATTATCAACATCGGTATCCCTTCTTAAATATTTTTTCCTTCACGAATTTCATCTGCATGGAATTTTTTGTGTTATGATTATTCCAAGCGAACTTTTACTTAAAATCAACGATAAATTAATTTTCTCTTGCATATTGAAGAATGGATTTTGCCCTTAATCATATTACACAATTCAATATCGTTCTGGAAGTTTTCCATATATTTACGATGTACAAGAGAAATTTTATAGATGTATGTATTATTAGATTTAAACTTTTCCTCATGCGCTTTCATATATTTCAAACGAATTCTGAAAAAAGAATTTATATATCGACGACATTTGCAGCATATATTATATTATTATATATACACGTGAAAAATACTTTTATGTATTTAGACTTTGAAATCATACTGTTTCTAATTAAGTATAACAAAAATTTGTAAACTACAATTTTAAATGTAATTTGTACTAATTCTGTTTTTGGATAACTTTATGAGGAGTTGCTGATTGTCTACTTTTTTTCATATATAATAAATACATAAATTATAATTTTATTATATTAGGTTATATATAAGCATATTAAAGTT